>NW_021703769.1:46956213-47116106 GCF_005190385.1 Monodon monoceros | reverse complement strand
TTTTTTTTTTTTTTTTTTTTTGCGGTACGCGGGCCTCTCACTGTTGCAGCCTCTCCCGTTGCGGAGCACAGGCTCCGGACGCGCAGGCCCAGTGGCCATGGCTCACGGCTCCAGCCGCTCCGCGGCATGTGGGATCTTCCCAGACCGGGGCACAAACCCATGTCCCCTGCATTGGCAGGCGGACTCTCAACCACTGTGCCACCAGGGAAGCCCCCATGACTCCTTTTGAATTACGGTTTTCTCAGGGTATATGCCCAGTAGTGGGATTGCTGGGTCATATGGTAGTTCTATTTTTACTGTTTTAAGGAACCTCCATACTGTTCTCCATAGTGGCTCTATCAATTTACATTCCCACCAACAGTGCAAGAGGGTTCCCTTTCCTCCACACCCTCTCCAGCATTTATTGTTTCTAGATTTTTTGATGATGGCCATTCTGACTGGTGTGAGATGATATCTCATTGTAGTTTTGATTTGCATTTCTCTAATGAGTAATGATATTGAGCATTCTTTCAAGTGTTTGTTGGCAATCTGTATATCTTCTTTGGAGAAATGTCTATTTAGGTCTTCTGCCCATTTTTGGATTGGGATGTTTTTTTTTGATATTGAGCTGCATGAGCTGCTTGTAAATTCTGAAGATTAATCCTTTGTCAGTTGCTTCATTTGCAAATATTTTCTCCCATTCTGAGGGTTGTCTTTTGGTCTTGTTTATGGTTTCCTTTGCTGTGCAAAAGCTTTGAAGTTTCATTAGGTCCCATTTGTTTATTTTTGTTTTTATTTCCATTTCTCTAGGAGGTGGGTCAAAAAGGATCTTGCTGTGATTTATGTCATAGAGTGTTCTGCCTATGTTTTCCTCTGAGTTTGATAGTGTCTGGCCTTACATTTAGGTCTTTAATCCATTTTGAGTTATTTTTGTGTATGGTGTTAGGGAGTGTTCTAATTTCATACTTTTACATGTACCTGTCCAGTTTCCCAGCACCACTTATTGAAGAGGCTGTCTTCCACTGTATATCCTTGCCTCCTTTATCAAAGATAAGGTGACCATATGTGCGTGGGTTTATCTCTGGGCTTTCTATCCTGTTCCACTGATCTATATCTCTGTTTTTGTGCCAGTACCATACTGTCTTGATTACTGTAGCTTTGTAGTATAGTCTGAAGTCAGGAAGCCTGATTCCTCCAGCTCCATTTTTCGTTGTCAAGATTGCTTTGGCTATTCGGGGTCTTTTGTGTTTCCATACAAATTAGGAAATTTTTTGTTCTAGTTCTGTGAAAAATGCCAGTGGTAGTTTGATAGGGATTGCATTAAATCTGTAGATCGCTTTGGGTAGTATAGTCATTTTCACAATGTTGATTCTTCCAATCCAAGAACATGGTATTATCTCTCCATCTTTTTGTATCATCTTTAATTTCTTTCATCAGTGTCTTATACTTTTCTGCGTACAGGTCTTTTGTCTCCTTAGGTAGGTTTATTCCTAGATATTTTATTCTTTTTGTTGCAATGGTAAATGGGAGTGTTTTCTTTTTTTTTTTTTTTTTTTTTTGCGGTACGTGGGCCTCTCACCGTTGTGGCCTCTCCCGTTGTGGAGCACAGGCTCCGGACGCACGGGCTCAGCGGCCATGGCTCACGGGCCCACCCGCTCCGCGGCACGTGGGATCTTCCCGGACCGGGGCACAAACCCGTGTCCCCTGCAACGGCAGGTGGACTCTCAACCCCTGTGCCACCACGGAAGCCCTCTAGGTATTTTTTTTATTTCCTCTGATTTCTTCAGTGCTCACTTGGTTATTAAGTAGTGTATTGTTTAGCCTCCATGTGTTTGTATTTTTTACAGATCTTTTCCTGTAATTGATATCTAGTCTCATAGCGTTATGGTCGGAAAAGACACTTGATACGATTTCAATTTTCTTAAATTTACCAAGGCTTGATTTGTGACCCAAGATATGATCTATCCTGGAGAATGTTCCATGAGCACTTGAGAGGAATGTGTATTCTGTTGTTTCGGGATGGAATGTCCTATAAATATCAATTAAGTACATCGTGTTTAATGTATCATTTAAAGCTTTGGATACATTTTTAAATGAAAAATTGCAAAACAATGTTTATTACACAGTTTGGTTTTTTATTAAGAGAAGTGTGTGAAAGACTGTATATCAGTATGTTTATGTGAACACAGACGTCTGCATTATTATTTACCGTGACCTTACCTTGGTGGGGATAGAATTGGATAGAGTGGGGCAAAGTGTTTCTGGGAACGTTTTTTACTTGGCATTCTTTTTAAATGATAGAGGTATAGATAACTTTAAGGAATTGTGTGGGGTTTTTTGTTTTTTGTTTTTTTTGGGGGGGGGGGTTGGTTTGGTTTTTTTTTCCATCTTTTGGCCATGTCATGCGGCACATGGGATCTTAGTTCCCTGACCAAGAATTGAACCCACGCCCTCTGCATTGCAAGTGCAGAGTCTTAACCACTGGACCGCCAGGGAAGTCCATGGAATTGTGTGTTTTTTAGTTTTTACTTTTGACAATTTTATAAATGTTTCGTACACAGAGAAGTATATGTTTTCTTTTTCTGTGTAGGAAATTTTCTATTTCTCAGTTTTATTAAATTTAAAAGAAGCTTACAGTTAATTTTATCTTAGAATCAAGGGAATATAGCATATATAATAGAAACTATATTCTTGTTTTTTGTCTGCTAAGAGTCATAAAGCTCCCCAATGTCATTGTAATTGATATCAAATCCTCCATTTATTTCTAAGTTTTTGCCTTATATTCCACTTCAGTGTACTGTTAGGCATGTAAAGTTTCGTGACAGTTTTATCTCATTCGTTAATGAAGTTTTTAACATTAAAATTCTTTGTTCCATGTGATATTCCTTTAACTTTCCCTTATTTCTTGTTAGTCTTAGCACCCACTTTGTTGTGGCTTTTTTGTTTTGAGTTGGGGGCGGTTGGTATGGTATTTAATGTGATTTTGGTGGTTTGTAGCTGGTATTGCATTTTATGCCAGACCAACTGTTGTCTTTGAATAGGGACTTTTGCCATTTCACGTTTACTGTAATAACTGATCAGTTTCATGGGACTTACTTAGGGGCAAACTCTGGGGTATATGCAGAGGTGCTTGACTACAGTGATAGGAAAGGTCAGGGCAAAGGAAGAAAGCATCTGTCTTAGCTCAGGAGGCTACTAAAACAAAATACCACACTGGGTGGCACAAGCAGAAGAGTTTTTTCTGTGTTTCTGGAGGCTCACAGTTCTCGGCTGATCAAGGTGCTGGCAGATTCGGTTATGCAGGAGTCCTGTCTCCTTGGCTTGAAAATGGCTGCCTTCTTGCTCTATCCTCACCTGGCCTTTCCTCTGTGCCTGCACATCCCGGCTCCTCCGCCTCTTACAAGGAGGTCACCAGTCATATTGGATTAGAGCCTTATGACCTCTTTAAAGGCCCTATCTCTGAAGACAGTAGCGTACTATACAGGATGGAATAATTCTAGAATGTAGATGTGTACACAGTTGGTTTTTGAAAGTTCAGTTCACTGATCAAGGCAACTGTTCAGGTAGATACAGCAACATCTGTACCTGGATTCTCAAACTGTGTGATCATTTGTCTTCAGCTGACTAGAACCAGCTGTGATGAAACAATGCACTCAGTGTTGACATCTCCTTACAAAGAGGTATATAAGAACAAAATTTTTATATTGATTTCTGGCGAAATTTTTGTGTGTGTGTGTGATTCCAAGTAAATTTCTTAATATTGACAGTTTCAATGAGAAAATTTTAAATGTTTACAGTACATTGTATGTCTCTTAAAATAAAAAAGACCTAGTCTCCTTCAGTAACTTCTCCCTATTTGAAATTGTCTATCACCTATCCTAGTCCATATTTTCCATTGACCTCTAACATACTCTCTCTCTGTCTTTATTGATTTTAATACCTGGCTGCATTTGTATTTCACCTCCTTCCTCTGTTACCATCTTGGGGTTGTATACCATATTGGACACTCTGACCTCAGAGTTAGTTCTCTTTCTTACTGCTAGGGAATATAACCCCAGCTTCTTGCCACCTCTGATACCTTAAACTCTAAAATTCTCCAGTTTTGTTGTTTCATCATCCTTCCATCCTCTCCCATTAAATCAAGCTTATTGCACTTTTCTAAGCCAATAACTTTTCCTCAGTCTCTTGCTTCATCTCCATTTCTTACCAGCATTGTCATTTGTTTCTCTTGACCTATCATAGCCACCCTTTTTATTTTCCCAACAATTGATTTCCACTCCTATACCCAGATGGCAGGCAATGCTAGAAGAAAATTCACATAATCTATAGTTTTCAACTTGTATTTCTTTGTTCTGTTGGTGCCAGATTCGACTCACCCATTGACTCCCCATCATTCTTTTTTTGGAGGGGGGCGGGGGGATTTTTTTTTTTTATTCAAACAGAAAGTCACAAAAATTGTAATCATCCTCATCAGTTCACTCAGTCCCATGTAATTAATGATTTTTCATCTTGATCTTTTGTTGGCACTTTTATGAGTTCATCAGTTTTCCACTAGAGTTCTGAAAATGCTTATTCACTCAGTTCAGCAGTATAGTCACTTACCAGAAACCTGTACTTGTCAGTCTTTTCCATGAATTCCTTGAAGATGAAACCCTTTATAGGAACATTTTTGCAAAAGCATCAGAGTACACCCAGAATTGTCTGCAAATGACAAAAGACTTAAAAGTGACCACGGGTAAAGATTGGATGAAAGTTCATAATAATGCAATTCACAAGGAAATTGTTATTTCTGAGATACACATTTTAAAGTAATAACTAGAATTATGACTTATAACATTATACCAGAACATATAATATTTTTAGAAATTTCATGTAATGTCTGAAACATTTATATTAACATATTTCCATACAAATAACCCAAAGGAAGTTTAGTATTGTTTTTTTTGTTTGTTTTTTTATACTGCAGGTTCTTATTAGTCATCAGTTTTATACACATCAGTGTATACATGTCAATCCCAATCGCCCAATTCAGCACACCACCATCCCCACCCCACCGCGGTTTTCCCCCCTTGGTGTCCATACGTTTGTTCTCTACATCTGTGTCTCAACTTGTGTCCTGCAAACCGGTTCATCTGTACCATTTTTCTAGGTTCCACATACGTGCGTTAATATACAATATTTGCTTTTCTCTTTCTGACTTACTTCACTCTGTATGACAGTCTTTAGATCCATCCACATCTCAACAAATGACTCAATTTCGTTCCTTTTTTTGGCTGAGTAATATTCCATTGTATATATGTACCACAACTTCTTTATCCATTCGTCTGTTGACGGGCATTTAGGTTGCTTCCATGACCTGGCTATTGTAAATAGTGCTGCAGTGAACATTGGGGTGCATGTGTCTTTTTGAATTATGGTTTTCTCTGGGTATATGTCCAGTAATGGGATTGCTGGATCATATGGTAATTCTGTTTTTAGTTTTTTAAGTAACCTCCCTACTGTTCTCCATAGTGGCTGTATCAATTTACATTCCCACCAACAGTGCAAGAGGGCTCCCTTTTCTCCACACCCTCTCCAGTATTTATTGTTTGTAGATTTTCTGATGATGCTCATTCTAACTGGTGTGAGGTGATACCTCATTGTAGTTTTGATTTGCATTTCTCTAATAATTAGTGATGTTGAGCAGCTTTTTTTTTTTTTTTTTTTTTTTTGGTGGTACACGGACCTCTCACTGTTGTGGCCTCTCCCGTTGCGGAGCACACGCTCTGGACGTGCAGGCTTAGCGGCCATGGCTCATGGGCCTAGCCGCTCTGCAGCATATGGGCTCTTCCCGGACCGGGACACGAACCCATGTCCCCTGCATCGGCAGGCGGACTCTCAGCCACTGCGCCACCAGGGAAGCCCTTGAGCAGCTTTTCATGTGCTTCTTGGACATCTGTATGTCTTCTTTGGAGAAATGTGTATTTAGGTCTCCTGCCCACTTTTGGATTGGGTTGTTTAATATTGAGCTGCATGAGCTGTTTATATATTTTGGAAATTAATCCTTTGTCCGTTGATTCGTTTGCAAATATTTTCTCCCATTCTGAGGGTTGTCTTTTTGTCTTGTGTATAGTTTCCTTTGCTGTGCAAAAGCTTTGAAGTTTCATTAGGTCCCATTTGTTTATTTTTATTTCCATTACTCTAGGATGTGGATCAAAAAAGATTTTGCTGTGATTTATGTCAAAGAGTGTTCTTCCAATGTTTTCCTCTAAGAGTTTTATAGTGTCCAGTCTTACCTTTAGGTCTTGAATCCATTTTGAGTTTATTTTTGTGTATGGTGTTAGGGAGTGTTCTAATTTCATTCTTTTACATGTAGCTGTCCAGTTTTCCAGCACCACTTATTGCAGAGACTGTCTTTTCTGCATTGTATATCTTTGCCTCCTTTGTCATAGATTAGTTGACCATAGGTGCGTGGGTTTATCTCTGGGCTTTCTATCTTGTTCCATTGATCTATGTTTCTGTTTTTGTGCCAGTACCATATTGTCTTCATTACTGTAGCTTTGTAGTATAGTCTGAAGTCAAGGAGTCTGATTCCTCCAGTCCGTTTTTTTCCTTCAAGACTGCTTTGGCTATTCGGGATCTTTTGTGTCTCCATACAGATTTTAAGATGATTTGTTCTAGTTCCGTAAAAATGCCATTGGTAATTTGATAGGGATTGCATTGAATTTGGAGATTGCTTTGGGTAGTATAGTCATTTTCACAGTATTGATTCTTCCAATCCAAGAATATGGTATATCTCTCCATCTGTTTGTATCATCTTTAATTTCTTTCAACAGAGTCTTATAGTTTTCTGCATACAGGTCTTTCGTCTCCCTAGGTAGGTTTATTCCTAGGTATTTTGTTCCTTTTGTTGCAATGGTAAATGGGAGTGTTTCCACAATTTCCCTTTCAGATTTTTCATCATTAGTGTATAGGAATGCAAGAGATTTCTGTGCATTAATTTTGTATCCTGCAACTTTACCAAATTCACTGATTAGCTCTAGTAGTTTTCTGGTAGCATTTTTAGGGTTCTCTATGTATAGTATCATGTCATCTGCAAACAGTGACAGTTTTATTTCTTCTTTTCCAATTTGTATTTCTTTTTCTTCTCTGATTGCCATGGCTAGGACTTCCAAAACTATGTTGAATAATAGTGGTGAGAGTGGACATCCTTGTCTTGTTCCTGATCTTAGAGGAAATGCTTTCGGTTTTTCACCATTGAGAATGATGTCTGCTGTGGGTTTGTCATATATGGCCTTTATTATGTTGAGGTAGGTTCCCTCTATGCCCACTTTCTGGAGAGTTTTTATCATAAATGGGTGTTGAATTTTGTCAACAGCTTTTTCTGCATCTATTGAGATGATCATATGGTTTTTATTCTTCAATTTGTTAATATGATGTATCACATTGATTGATTTGCGTATATTGAAGAATCCTTGCATCCCTGGGATAAATCCCACTTGATCATGGTATTTGATCATTTTAAAGTGTTGCATTCTGTTTGCTAGTATTTTGTTGAGGATTTTTGCATCTATATTCATCAGTGATATTGGTAATTTTTTTTTTTTGGTAGTATCTTTGTCTGGTTTCGGTATCAGGGTGCTGGTGGCCTCATAGAATGAGTTTGGGAGTGTTCCTTCCTCTGCAGTTTTTTGGAAGAGTTTGAGAAGGATGGGTGTTAGCTCTTCTGAGTGTTTGATAGAATTCACCTGTGAAGCCATTGGTCCTGGACGTTTGTTTGTTGGAAGATTTTTAATCACAGTTTCAATTTCATTACTTGTGATTGGTCTGTTCATATTTTCTATTTCTTCCTGGTTCAGTCTTACAAGGTTATACCTTTCTAAGAATTTGTCCATTTCTTCCAGGTTGTCCATTTTATTGGCATAGAGCTGCTTGTAGTAGTCTCTTAGGATGCTTTATATTTCTGCGGTGTCTGTTGTAACTTCTCCTTTTTCATTTCTAATTTTATTGATTTGAGTCCTCTCCCTCTTTTTCTTGATGAGTCTGGCTAATGGTTTATCAATTTTGTTTATCTTCTCAAAGAACCAGCTTTTAGTTTTATTGATCTTTGCTATTGTTTTCTTTGTTTCTATTTCATTTATTTCTGCTCTGGTCTTTATGATTTCTTTCCTTCTGCTAACTTTGGGTTTTGTTTGTTCTTCTTTCTCTAGGTCCTTTAGGTGTAAGGTTAGATCGTTTACTTGAGATATTTCTTGTTTCTTGAGGTAGGGTTGTATAGCTATAAACTTCCCTCTTAGAACTGCTGTTGCTGCATCCCATAGGTTTTGGTCGTCGTGTTTTCATTGTCATTTGTCTCTAGGTATTTTTTTTATTTCCTCTTTGATTTCTTGAGTGATCTCTTGGTTATTTAGTAACATATTGCTTAGTCTCCATGTGTTTGTGTTTTTTACTTTTCCGTGTAATTCATTTCTAATCTCATAGCGTTGTGGTCAGAAAAGATGCTTGATATGATTTCAATTTTCTTAAATTTACTGAGGCTTGATTTGTGACCCAAGATGTGATCTGTCCTGGAGAAAGTTCCGTGTGCACTTGAGAAGAATGTGTAATCTGCTGTTTTTGGATGGAATGGCCTATAAATATCAATTAAATCCACCTGGTCTATTGTGTCATTTAAAGCTTCTGTTTCCTTATTTGTTTTCATTTTGGATGATCTGTCCATTGGTGTAGGTGAGGTGTTAAAGTCCCCCACTATTATTGTGTTGCTGTCGATTTCCTCTTTTAGAGCAGTTAGCAGGTGCCTTATGTATTGAGGTGCTCCTATGTTGGGTGCATATATATTTATAATTGTTATATCTTCTTATTGGATTGATCCGTTGATCATTATGTAGTGTCCTTCCTTGTCTCTTGTAACATTCTTTATTTTAAAGTCTATTTTATCTGATATGAGTATAGCTACTCCAGCTTTCTTTTGATTTCCATTTGCATGGAGTATCTTTTTCCATCCCCTCACTTTCAGTCTGTATGTGTCCCTAGGTCTGAAGTGGGTCTCTTGTAGACAGCATATATATGGGTCTTGTTTTTGTATCCATTCAGCAAGCCTGTGTCTTTTGGTTGGAGCATTTAATCCATTCACGTTTAAGGTAATTATCAGTATTTATGTTCCTATGACCATTTTCTTAATTGTTTTGGGTTTGTTTTTGTAGGTCCTTTTCTCCTCTTGTGTTTCCCACTTAGCAAAGTTCCTTTAGCATTTGTTGTAGAGCTGGTTTGGTGGTGCTGAATTCTCTTAGCTTTTGCTTGTCTGTAAAGCTCTTGATTTCTCCATCGAATCTGAATGAGATCCTTGCCCAGGTAGAGTAATCTTGGTTGTAGATTCTTCCCTTTCATCACTTTAAGTATATCATGCCACTCCCTTCTGGCTTGTAGAGTTTCTGCTGAGAAATCAGCTGTTAACCTTATGGGAGTTCCCTTGTATGTTATTTTTCATTTTTCCCTTGCTGCTTTCAGTAATTTTTGTCTTTAATTTTTGCCAATTTGATTACTATGTGTCTCAGCAGGTTTCTCCTTGGGTTTATCCTGCCTGAGACTCCCTGCGCTTCCTGGACTTGGGTGGCTAGTTCCTTTCCCACGTTAGGGAAGTTTTCGACTATAATCTCTTCAGATATTTTCTCGGGTCCTTTCTCTCTCTCTCTTCTCCTTCTGGGACCCCTATAATGTGAATGTTGTTGCATTTAATGTTGTCCTAGAGGTCTCTTAGGCTGTCTTCATTTCTTTTCATTCGTTTTTCTTTATTCTTTTCCGCAGCAGTGAATTCCACCATTCTGTCTTCCAGGTCACTTATCCGTTCTTCTGCCTCAGTTATTCTGCTATTGATTCCTTCTAGTGTAGTTTTCATGTCAGTTATTGTATTGTTCATCTGTTTGTTTGTTCTTTAATTCTTCTAGGTCTTTGTTAAACATTTCTTGCATATTTTCGATCTTTGCCTCCATTCTTTTTCCGAGGTCCTGGATCATCTTCACTATCATTATTTTGAATTCTTTTTCTGGAAGGTTGCCTATCTCCACTTCATTTAGTTGTTTTTCTGGGGTTTTATATTGTTCGTTCATCTGGTATATAGCCCTCTGCCTTTTCATCTTGTCTATGTTTCTGTGAATTTTTTTTTTTTTCCCCCACAGGCTGCAGGATTGTAGTTCTTCTTGCTTCTGCTGTCTGCCCTCTGGTGGTTGAGGCTATCTAAGAGGCCTGATGGGAGGGACTGGTGGTGGGTAGAGCTGTCTGTTGCTCTGGTGGGCAGAGCTCAGTAAAACTTTAATCCACTTGACTGCTGATGGGTGGGGCTGGGTTCCCTCCCTGTTGGTTGTTTGGCCTGAGGCAACCCAACACTGGAGACTACCTGGGCTCTTTGCTGGGGCTAATGGCAGACTCTGGGAGGGCTCACACCAAGGAGTACTTCCCAGAACTTCTGCTGCCAGTGTCCTTGTCCCCACGGTGAGCCACAGCCACCCCCCACCTCTGCAGGAGACCCTCCAACATTAGCAGGTAGGTCTGGTTCAGTCTCCTATGGGGTCACTGCTCCTTCCCCTGGGTCCCGATGCACACACTACTTTGTGTGTGCCTTCCAAGAGTGGAGTCTCTGTTTCCCCCAGTCCTGTCAAAGTCCTGCAATCAAATCCCACTATCCTTCAAAGTCTGATTCTTTAGGAATTCCTCCTCCTGTTGCCAGACCCCCAGGTTGGGAAGCCTGATGTGGGGCTCAGGACCTTCACTCCAGTGGGTGGACTTCTGTGGTATAAGTGTTCTCCAGTCTGTGAGTCGCCCACCCAGCAGTTATGGGATTTGACTTTACTGTGATTGTGCCCCTCCTGCCGTCTCGCTGTGGCTTCGCCTTGGTCTTTGGATGTGGGGTGTCTTTACTGGTGAGTTCCAGTGTCTTCCTGTCGATGACTGTCCAGCAGCTAGTTGTGATGCTGGTGTTCTCGCAAGAGGGAGTGAGAGCACGTCCTTCTACTCCGCCATCTTGGTTCCTCCCCCTGGGGAAATTTTTATTTAGATTAATTACAGAAGTTAACAGGGCTTGAATTGGTCAGGGGCACCAGTCACTGGAGGGCCTAGACTCTGTTTGTGTTGTTTATTGCTGAAAGCCTACTGCCTTGTAGAAATTCTGGTACAAAGTAATCCTCTAATGAGTATTTGTTAGTGGGGCGGGACACTCCAGTTCAGGTGTTTTTGCTCGTGATCTCTTTAACCACGACTATGCTGCCTCCTCCGCCAGGGGTCCTCCAGTCTGAATGACTGCTCTCCTTCCACCCCATTCTCCTAGGGAAATAGGGGAGACAAAGACCCTTCCACGAGGGTCCTGTGGTTAGATCTCTCTGTCATAGAATACCATATGGGCCCAGTTTCTATCACTGTGGTGGCTGGGCCTTAGGAGGTACATGTAGCAGGTCCTATGAAGGAAGTCTTGCCGGGTGGCCCATAAGTTCTAAGCGTTTGGAAGAACAGGGAATCAAGTCTTAACATCAGATGAGGCAGAACTGCTCTGGCTGCCTCGGGTCTCAGCTCTGACTCACGCTTCTCTCTCTGCAGCAGAACCAAAGCCAGAACTCCACCTCGGTCCCTTCTGCCCTCCGGACTTCTCCAGTCAGCAGCTCCACATGCAGCACATGCTGTGTAGTCACCCTCCCTGGATCTTCACGTGCTGGTGTGCAGAAGAGCCTGTCCGGCCAGGAGCTCCGTGCCCTGGGGACCAGCGGCAGCAGCGAGCCTCTGATGGAAGTCCCGGGAACGACAAAACAGAAGGTCAGGAGAGACAAGGCACCCAGCCTTTGTTCAGAAAGACAAAGAAAAGGACTTCAGGTGCATTCCCCAGGCCGCCACCCCAGCGGCAGCCGGTCAGCTCTGGGGATGGCATCCAAGGCGTGGAGGGAGTGGCCAGCCCAGCTCAGACGGGGAATCCCGAGGAAACAGACCGACTGTTGAAGAGGATAGAAGTCTTAGGATTTGGAACAGTCAACTGTGGGGAGTGTGGCCTGGGCTTCAGCAAGATGACAAACCTGCTCAGTCACCAGAGGATACACTCAGGGGAGAAGCCGTATGTGTGCGGGGTGTGTGAGAAGGGCTTTAGCCTAAAGAAAAGCCTTGCCAGACACCAGAAGGCACACTCGGGGGAGAAGCCCATCGTGTGCAGGGAGTGTGGGCGAGGCTTTAACCGGAAGTCGACACTCATCATACACGAGAGGACACACTCAGGTGAGAAGCCTTACATGTGCGGCGAGTGCGGGCGAGGCTTCAGCCAGAAGTCAAACCTCATCATACACCAGCGGACACACTCTGGGGAGAAGCCCTACGTGTGCCAGGAATGTGGGAAAGGCTTCAGCCAGAAGTCAGCTGTCGTCAGACACCAGAGGACGCACTTGGAGGAGAAGACCATCGTGTGCAGTGACTGTGGACTGGGCTTCAGCGACAGGTCGAACCTCATCTCACACCAGAGGACACACTCCGGGGAGAAGCCTTATGCCTGCAAGGAGTGTGGGCGGTGCTTCAGGCAGAGAACCACCCTTGTCAACCACCAGAGGACACACTCCAAGGAGAAGCCTTATGTGTGTGGCGTGTGTGGGCACAGCTTCAGCCAGAATTCAACCCTCATCTCACACAGGCGGACACACACTGGGGAGAAGCCTTACGTGTGTGGGGTGTGTGGGCGAGGCTTTAGTCTCAAGTCACACCTCAACAGACACCAGAACATACACTCGGGGGATAAGCCCATTGTGTGTAAGGACTGTGGGCGAGGCTTCAGCCAGCAGTCAAATCTCATCAGACACCAGAGGACACACTCAGGGGAAAAGCCCATGGTGTGCGAGGAGTGCGGGCGAGGCTTCAGCCAGAAGTCAAACCTCGTTGCACACCAGAGGACACACTCAGGGGAAAAGCCGTACGTGTGCAGGGAGTGTGGGCGAGGCTTCAGTCACCAGGCAGGTCTCATCCGACACAGGCGGAAACACTCGAGGGAAAAGCCTTACACGTGCAGGCAGTGTGGACTCGGCTTTAGCAATAAGTCAGCTTTAATCACGCACAAATGGGTACACTCGGAAGAGAAGCCCTGTTTATTCAGAGAGTGTGGCCAAGGCTTTCCCCAAAAGTCACACCTCATCTTACATCAGATGACACACCAGGGCAGGAAGCCTTATGTGTGCAAGACGTGTGGACAGGGCTTTAGCCAGAAGTCTCACCTCAGCAGACACAGGAGGATGAAGTCCGCCCACCACAAACTGCGACTTCAGTCTGACCCCGAGGCCTACTCGGAGCAATCTTCTGACCCCTTGCACTCTCTTTGAGAGTGAAGACAGTGGTGAGGACTGGATAATCAAACATCTTACACTTTCATGAAATGCATTCCGTAAGTGGTCAAAGGACATTTGCCTTCATTTACTTCCTCCATGCTAAGTCTTCATGTTTTGTGGTCTTTTGCTCTAATAAACTGCTTCTTTACCAGCCTTCGCTATGTATTTCATTCACTCCTCGATGAAGACAGGGAATAAGGGGTGTTAACGGAAATCTTAAGCTTCTGAGTCCGCTATTCCATAACAATTCAATTCCTTGTAAGACATAAGAACTGAGTCACTCCGTATTTACTGGAAAAGTCTGGTCCCCTGTATAGGGAGAGAATCTGGGGACTGTATTCAGGGCATTTAGGTGAGGGGAGGGAATCTTCCAGGAAATATGGCTGCCCCTAGCCATTCCTCTCATCTGCAGCCCCCTTTCTTGCCCCTCTCCTCCTGGCTCCGAAACATCTACAGTGTTGCCTTTGCTGAATCATCCCCTAGCTACCTTTATTGCTTTTTTTCAGGCTTTAGTCCCTAGTCCTCATGTCTTGGGGCCCCCTTGACAACATATTGTCCCCAGCACTCCAGTCTCAGAGCCTGGTCCTCCAGCTATGACAACCTTGGGTCTCCAGTCACACCCATTCAGATCACCAAGAACATGGTGCTCCGATAATGAGACAGCCTGTAAGCAGGTGCCCTCCTAAGCCCTTCGGTAACAGGAATAAGACTTGAAGCCACATTCCCAAATCAGCCCTGTAACGTCAGGGTTAGAACTTCCGGTTATGCTCCTTGGCACTCCACCCCATGCCCAGCCCTCATGCCATCCATCCAGTAACTGGTCTAAGGTCCCTTAGCCACACACCCTCAAGAGTTAGAACTTAGTTCTCCAACCACAAGGCTGTTTATCATAGTGAAAAGATATTTAATCATATTTGAAGATTCTCAACCATACTTCCTTCATTGTGTTCCCATCCACAGTGGTTTTGCTCTAAACAAGTGGCCTTTAAGGTAAGGATCATCTCAAGGTTGCAGCTATGAAAACCTTTAAGACTTCAGGAGATTTCAGTGTGCAGCTCCTAGACCCTACCACCTCCACAAAATGGTTTCTATGAGTTTTAAGGGTATCATCCCACGGCACCCTACACTCAACCCAAACCAGAGAGGGGCCTGACTTGAAAAGGTTTGTAGGTTTGGTTTCATCTAATGGAGTGAAATTCAGTTAAGAGGCATAGGAAACCCAAGACATTTGAAATAGAAACACCAGCTTAGTCTGAAAAGGGCAGAGAAAAATGCCTACGTTTATATGGGCAGGGAAGCAGGCTGAGAAATATACTGATCTGTAAACAGGCCATTTCTTAGGGAAAAGGAAGAATAACAGTGCAGACACAAAAGCCATGAGAGTCACTCCCAGGGGGCAGTACCAGGCACTTGTCAAGGAACTGATGGCATGTGCCCGGCTCAACTTCACAGCCCACACCAGGACACGTGGTCAGACTGTCAAAAGAGAGAATCTTGAAAGCATGGAAAGAGACATGCGACATACAAGAGATCCTCAGTAAGATTGACAGCCGGTTTTCGTTAGACACCATGGATGCCAGAAGGCAGCATATTTAACGTGCTTGAAAGAAAAAAAAGGTCAACCAAGAATTCTATGTCTGGCAAAAGTAGAGAAGTTAAGACATTCTCAGAAGGTTTGAGGGAGTTCATAACTAATAGACATGACCTACAAGAAATGCTCAAGGCTGGAACAAAAGGACACTGGAATAGTAACTTGAAGCTATACAAAATGATAATAATGCCAGTAAAGGTAGCTGCATAGTTATGTATGAAGTCAGTATTATCATATTTTTGGCTTGTAACTTTCTTATATGTGATTTAAAAGACAAATGAACAATCATAAACCTGTTAATGAGCATGTAATGTATAAAGATATAAGTTGTGACAACACAACATAAGATGGGATGGAATTGTATAGAATAATTTTTATATGCTATTGAAATTAAGTTGGCATTAATTCAAACTAGATGGTTAGAAAATTAAGATGATAATTGTAATCTCCAGGGTAATTTTGAAGAAAATAACTAGAAAAAATATACAGAAGTATATCCTGTACATATGTAAAAAAGTACATACAGAAATATACAGAATTTATATTTTGAGGAAAAAAATCAAAATTATACACTTGAAAAATTTAAACACAAAAGAAGGCAGTATTGGATGAATTGGGGAACAAAACATAAGCTATACAGAAAATACCACAGTTGCAAAAGTATGTCCTTATCAGTAATTACTTTGAATATAGATGGATTAAGCTCTCCAATGAAGAGGGACACCAGCAGAATGGATTAAAAAACACATGATCCAACTATATGCTATCTCAGAGATACTCACTTTAGATCCAAAGGCACAAACAGGTTGAAAGTGAATGAATGGAAAAAAGGATATTCCATGCAAATAATAACCAAAACAGAGGTGAGGCAGCTATACTAATATCACAATACTGGACTTCAAGTCAAAAATTGTTTCAAGGGGGCTTCCCTGGTGGCGCAGTGGCTGAGAGTCCACCTGCTGATGCAGGGGACACGGGTTCGTGCCCCGGTCCAGGAAGATCCCACATGCTGCGGAGCGGCTGGGCCCATAAGCCATGGCCGCTGGGCCTGCGTGTCCGGACCCTGTGCTCTGCAACGGGAGAGGCCACAACAGTGAGAGGCCCGCGTAACGCAAAAAAAAGTTTCAAGAGACAATGACATTCTATGTTGATAAAAGCGTTATAATCCATCAAGAAGATGTAACAATTACGTACACACCTAGTAACAGTGCCCCGCAACATATGAAGTAGAAAATTAACAGAATTGAAGGGAGGAATAGTTCTACAATAACAACTGAAGATTTCAATGCCCCACCTTAAATAATGGATGGAGAAACTAGACAGAAGATCAATAAGGAAACAGAGGACTTGAGCATTACTGTAAACCAACTAGACCCAACAGACGTGCACAGAACACTCCACCCAACAACAGTGGAATACACATGCTTCTCCAGTGCATGCGGAATATTCTCCACAATATGTAGGGCCATAGAAAAGTTCTCAATAAATACTAAAAGACTGAAATCATACTGGGTATCTTCTCTGTCTGACCACAATAAAATGAAACTAGAAATCAGTAACAAGGAAAACTGGAAATTCCACAGATGTGTGGAAACAACACACTTGCAAACAACCAATGGGTCAAAGAAGGAATCGCAAGGGAAACTAGAAAATGCTTTGAATGGAGCAATGAATGGCTGCTGCTAAGGTTTCCACCATGGGTGCAAGGAAGAAGTTTTCTGATGCCATTTGTCTGATTATGACAGCTAAAATCAAATGGGGAAACATGGGAATTTTAAAACACAGAGGGGGCAGATAATTTTTCAACTCAACCTTGTAAACAGCAGAGCCTGTTATACTCCAAAAAATGTAAAAAGTGAAAAAAAGGAATCTAAAATTTGAGTTTATATTAGCAATGCTGGAAAATTATTTCCCTTACACCCTTGCCTTCTGGTTGATTCCACTTCAAAAACTAAAAGATCAAAATTAATTTTTTGTCAAAATTAATTTAGATAAAAGGAAACTAATGACTATTCAATTTTAAATTGCTTTGAGATGAATGAAATGAAAACACAACGAAACTTACAGGGTACAGCAAAAGTAGTGCTCAGGAAATTTATAGCTATAAAGGCCTACGTTTAAAAAGAAGGAAGATCTAGGGGCTTCCCTGGTGGTGCAGTGGTTAAGAATCTGCCTGCCAATGCAGGGGACATGGGTTTGAGCCCTGGTCAGGGAATATCCCACATGCCGTGGAGCAACTAAGCCCTCGCGCTGCAACTACTGAGCCTGTGAGCCACAACTACTGAGCCCGTGCACCACAACAAAGAGTAGCCCCCGCTCGCCACAACTAGGGAAAGCCCGCACGCAGCAATGAAGACACAACGCAGCCAAAAATAAATAGATTTTAAAAAATAAAAAGAAGGAAGATCTCAAATCATGGACCTAAGCTTTGAACTTAGGAAACTAGGAAAAGGGCAAACTCAAACTTGAAGCAAGGATAAAAGAACAAAGATTAGAGTGGAAATTAACATAGACAATAGAAATTAATAGACACAAATCAATGAAACCAAAAGTTTCTTTGAAAAGAGCAACAACACCGACAAACTTTTAGCGAGACTGACCAAGACAAAAAGAGGAGCCTCAAATGACTAAAATTAGAAATTAAAATGGGCCATTACTAATGACTTTACAGAATCGAAAAGGATTATAAGAGCATGCCGTGAATTATTGTGTCAACAAATTAGTTAACCTAGATGAACAGATAGCTTGAAACATACAAACCCTTAATCCTGTATAAATAGGAAATCTGAACAGACCAATACGAACAAGGCGATCGAGTCAGTAATCAAAAACCTTCCAACAAAGTAAAGCCCGGAATCAGATGACTTCACTGGCGACTTCTACCATTTAAAGATTTTACACCAGTTCTCAAAATCTTACAAAACCTCTCCCTAATTCATTCTGTGAGGCCAGTATTACCCTGATAGCAAAGCCTGACAGAGACAACACGAGAAAACTACAGACCAATATCCTTTATAGACATAGATGGAAAAACCCCCAACAAAATGCTAGCAACCAAATCCAGCAGCATGTTACAAGGATTTTACACTATGACGGAGTGGCTTCCTGGTTCAGCACAGGAAAATCTATCAATACAATACACCACGTTCATAGAATGATGGTTAAAACACACACACAAACATGCACCCATTCCATTTATATGAAATATCCAGAATAAGCCAATCCAAAGAGACAGAAGGCAAATTAGTGGTTGCGAGCGGCTAAGGAGAAGGGGGAAATAGGGAGTAACTTCCCTGTTAGTGATAAAGGGCTGCCATTTGGGGTAATAAAAATGTTCTGGAACTAGACAGTGATGATGGCCGCAGAACACTGTGAATGTGTCAAAAGCCATTGAACTGTATACTTTAAAAATGGTTAAAATGATAAATTTTATATTATCTGAACCTTATCTCAGTTAAAAATTTAAAAAATCTTACCTACCCAAATCCTATAATAGGTAGAAGAATAAAAATCTAGGGACAAATCTGGTGCCACAAAAATATTTGAGGCCTAAAATTGCCGATGTAAAATACAGCGTACGGGACTTCCCTGGTGGTCCAGTGGTTAGGACTCTGTGCTCCCCATGCAGGGGCCCGGGTTCGATCCCTGGTCAGGGAACTAGATCCCGCATGCTGCAACTAAGACCTGGTGCGGCCAAATAAATATTTTTTAAAAAATAAAATAAAGCTCACACACACTTGGTAAAATCCTAAACTGGCAGCAACAGCATTTCAATTGTTTTCTTAAGTTTTTCCAAAACAAATTGAGAGAAACAGTTCTGAAAAACCGTTGCTGTGTTTATGGCGCACAGCTGATTGTTTGGGATTGTTAAACCCTCTGAGTACCTGTTTATCAATCTATAAAGTGTGAAAGCAAACATCTCAGAAGCAGGTGGACCATCCTGCTGGCCGGCCAGAATGAGTGCTTGGCTTTGTGATGTCAATTTGCAGGGAGCCTTTCTCGGGAGAAGCAAAATTTTGTGTTCTAATCCCTGTTCTCAAGCTCCATACAGTATTATAGAGAAGAACAACGCAGTCCTTACAGAATATTGAGACAGTCCACAGTGAAAGGCTCATTTCTGTACCCCAGTCTCTCAGTGCTACTGGTGAGCCAAAGGGGATGCCTTCATAGAGGAGAGGGTTAGCCAAGAAAGTTTTCATTAAAGGTGTGGAACTTTAGGGAGAGATCAGGGAATGATGACAAGGACTTGGAAAGTCAGAGGAGAGGAAGAATAACCCAGGAAAAACCGGAAGTAGAATTTTTAGGCATGGAAATAACAGCTATAGTTTCCACAAAGAGACTGCTTTGCCTGGAAAATTCTAGAGGCTTCAGAAGCCAGTTTGAGGAGTCTAGAATTGGAATTATAAAGGAAAGGGACAAAATAAAATAAACAAAATGCTGAGGCACTTAAACTGTGGCAGAAATTCAGTGAAAGGCGGAAAAAAACACCACCAACAGCCTGACAATAAGTGGTACTCAAATCTGGATATAGAGGTAGGAGAGAAAAGGTAAGATGCCTGGCCTTTTCCAAGTCAACCATTAAATATCTTTCAGTGCTAGTATACTTTTCTACTTTTACTATTTTAATTTATCTCAAATCCAGAGGATACCCTATGCTTCCAACTGCATCTGTAGCTTTTTTTTTTTTTTTTTAAACACATCTCCACTCTCCTTCATGTGTCTAACTGCAGAGATTCCCACCAGGGCTCAGACTTCTGAGTAAACAATGGTGTCTTCCATCCTGAAAAACGTGTGCTCTGCTGCCCCACTGCCCTGAGCTTTGATAGGAGAATGTGGGAACCAAGAGACGATTAGGTCCTGATTTGTAAAATTTTAGTGTGTAGTGTTGATGACCCTTTTCAGATAGTTCCTTCATGTTAAATTAATACAACCCCAAATATGTGTTCTTTACTTGAAGGGAGACACTTGCTGACTGACCCAGAGTCTGAGGTCCTGATTGACGACGTTCTTTTATTCCTCATGATTTGAGTCTAGATAGTATAACAATAAGTGGTGAAGCTGCCTAGGTTTGAGTCAATATAAATACCAAGGCTCCCCTGCCTTCCCTTCTGTACCCAAGAAGAGAATTTATAATCTGTATCTCTGCTTCCAGTTCTCTGAAACAGAACCTGTTTCAGCCATATTCCCTGAGAAAACGGCAACAAATTTGAAATCACTCTCAGTTTAAAAATAATCTATCGAAACACAAATTTAATGGCAATTTCTCATAGCCTATTGGTTCATAAATCGCATCTGAAAATTATGTTAAAGAATAAAGAATACGAATATTGGTAAGCTTATAACTGAAAATCCATACTTAGCCAAGTATTGTGGTTGCCCTACTAGTCACTACTAATTAGGCTTTTTTTTTTTTTTTTTTTTTTTTGCGGTACGCAGGCCTCTCACTGTTGTGGTCTCTCCCGTTGCGGAGCACAGGCTCCGAATGCGCAGGCTCAGCGGCCATGGCTCACGGGCTCATGTGGGATCTTCCCGGACCGGGGCACGAACCCGTGTCCCCTGCATCGGCAGGTGGACTGTCAACCACTGCGCCACCAGGGAAGCCCTAGTCCTTTTTTATTGCATTAGTTTGAATAATATTTTTATTTCTTTCATCTTTTTTCTTGGGTTTCTTTGGCTGAATTTTTTCCTAGGTTCTTGATTTGTACACATACCTTGTTAATTTCTAGTCTTTCTGTTTAAAGCTAAGAATTATTTTTTGAAGAACACTTTGAGGCTTAAATGCATATTGCTAAGTGAAAGAAGCCAGTATAATAGCCAAGATATGAAAGCAACCCAAGAGGCCATCAACAGAAAAATAGATAAAGAAGATGTGGTATATATACACAATGAAATGTTACTCAGCAATAAAAAAGAACGAACTTCTGCCATTTGCAGCAACATGGTTGGACCTAGAGAATATTATGCCTACTGAAATAAGTCAGACAGACAAATATGCATATGTGGAATATAAAAAATACAAATGAATGTACATAGCAAAATAGAAACAGACTCAAAGATACAGAAAACAAACTAATGGTTACCAGACGGGAGAGGGAAGGTGAGGGGCAAGTTAGGGGTGAGGATTAAGAGATACAAACTACTATGTATAAGATAGATAAACAACAAGGATATATTGTACACAGGGAATTATAGCCATTACCTCGTAATAACTTTTAATGGAGTATAACCTGTAAAAATACTGAATCACTATGCTATACACCTGAAACTAACATTGTAAATCAACTATACTTCAATAAAAAAAAGAAGCCAGGGCTTCCCTGGTGGCGCAGTGATTGAGAGTCCGCCTGCCGATGCAGGGGACACGGGTTCGTGCCCCGGTCTGGGAAGATCCCACATGCCGCGGAGCGGCTGGACCCGTGAGCCATGGCCGCTGAGTCTGCGCGTCCAGAGCCTGTGCTCCGCAACGGGAGAGGCCACAACAGTGAGAGGCCCGCGTACCGCAAAAAAAAGAAGCCAGTTTCATCACATCAAAAAGACTAAAATATGTAGGAATAAACCTACCTAAGGAGGCAAAAGACTTGTACTCTGAAAACTATAAGATGCTGATGAAAGAAATTGAAGACGACAAAAACAGATGGAAAGATATACTGTGTTCCTGGATTGAAGAATCAATATCATTAAAATGACCATACTACCCAAGGCAATCTATAGATTAAATGCAATCCCTATCAAAATACCAATAGCAGGACTTCCCTAGTGGCTCAGTGGTTAATACTCCGCACTCCTAATGCAGGGGGCCTGGCTTCGATCCCTGCTCAAGGAACAAGATCCCACATGCATGCTGCAACTAAGAGTTCACATGCAACAACTAAGGAGCCCGTGAGCAACAACTAAGACCTGGTGCAACCAAACAAATAAATAAAATTTCTCTCTTAAAAAAATACCAATAGCATTTTTCACAGAAATAGAACAAATAGTTTTAAAATTTGTATGGAAACACAAAAGACCCCAAATAGCCAAAACCATCTTGAGAAAGAAGAACTGAGCTGGAGGAATCACACTCCCTGACTTCAGACTATACTACAAAGCTACAGTCATCGGGACTTCCCTGGTGGTCCAGTGGTTAAGATTCCACACTCCCAGTGCAGGAGGCCCAGGTTCAATCCCTGGAACTAGATCCTGCATGCTGCAACTAAGAACCTGCATGCCATAACTAAAAGAGCCCTCATGCCACAATGAAGATCCCGCATGCAGAAACTAAGACCTGGTGCAGAAAAATAAATAAATAAATATATTTTTTAAAAAGTAAAAAGAAACAGGAGGAATCAATTAAAAAAAAGCTAGAGTCATCAGAAGAGTATGGTACTGGCACAAAAAAAAGGACACACAGATCAATGGAACAGGATAGAAAGCTCAGAAATAAACCCATACACTTATGGTCAAGTAGTCTATGACAAATGAGGCAAAAATATACGATGGCGAAAAGACAGTCTCTTCAATAAGTGGTGCCAGGAAAACTGGACAGCTACATGTAAAAGGATGAAATTAGAACACTCCCTAACACCATACACAAAAATAAACTCAAAATGGGTTAAAGGCCTAAGACCAGAAACCATAAAACTCCTAGAGGAAAACATAGGCAGAATGCTCTTTGACATAAATCGTAGCAATATTTTTTCAGATCTATCTCCTAAAGCAAAGGAAATAAAAGCAAAAACAAATGGAACCTAATTAAATTTAAAAGCTTCTGCATAGCAAAGGAAACCATTGACAAAAAGACAACGTACTGAATGAGAGAAAATATTTGCAAATGATATGATCAATAAGGGGTTAATATCCAAAATATATAAACAGCTCATACAACTCAATATCAAAAAATAAACCCACTTAAAAAGTGGGCAGAAGAACTGAATAGACATTTTTCCAAAGAGGAAATGCGACGGCTAACAGGCACATGGAAAGATGCTCAACATTGCTAATCATAGGGGAAATGTAAATCAAAACCACAATGAGATGTCACCTCACACCTGTCAGAATGGCTATCATCAAAAAGAACACAAATAACAAATATTGGCAAGGATGTGGAGAAAAGGGAACCTTCATACACTGTTGCTGGGAATGTAAATTGGTACAGCAGCTGTGGAAAACAGTATGGAGGTTCCTCAAAAATCTAGAAATAGAACTACCATATGGCCCAGGAATTCCACTCCTAGGTATATATCTGTAAAAAGCAAAAACACTCATTCAAAAAGATACTTGCACCCCAACGTTCATAGCAGTATTATTTACAATTGGCAAGATATGGAAGTAACGTAAGTGTCCAACAACAGACAAATGGATAAAGAAGATATGGTGTATACACACACACACACACACAAAATGGAATACTAAGCCATAAAAAATGAAATTTTGCCATTTGCAGCAACATGGATGGACTTGGAGGGCATTATGCTAAGTGAAATAAGTCAGAGAAAGACAAATACTTTCTCTGACTTATTTCACTTAGCATAAAAGCAGGGACTTCCCTGGTGGTGCGGTGGTTAAGAATCTGCCTGCCAATGTAGGGGACATGGGTTTGATCCCTGGTCCGGGAAGATTCCACATGCCACGGAGCAACTAAGTCAGTGTGCCACAACTACTGAGCCCACGTGCCACAACTACTGAAGCCCACGTGCCTAGAGCCCATGCTCTGCAACAAAGAGAAGCCACCACTATGAGAAGCCCATGCTCTGCAATGAAGAGTAGCCCCTGCTTGCCGCAACTAGAGAAAGCCTGTGTGCAGCAATGAAGACCCAATGCAGCCAAAAATAAAATAAATAAAATTAATTAATTAAAAAAATTTTTATAAAGCAGCAGCAGACTCAGATATAGAGAACAAACTAGCGGTTACCAGTGGGGAGAGGGAAGGGGGAGGGGCTAGACAGGGGTAGGGGATTAAGAAGTACAAACTATTATGTATAAAATAAGCTACAGGGATATACTATACAATGCAGGGAATATAGCAAATGTTTTATTAGCGATAAATGGAGTATATCTTTTAAAAATTGTGAATCACTATATTGTACCTGTAGCATAATATTGTACATTTACTTCAATTAAAAAATTTTTTAAAAGAAGCAAGTCTGAAAAGGCTATATAATGTATGATTCCAACTGTATGACATTCTGGAAAAGGCAAAACTATGGAAACCATAAAAAGATCAGTGGTTGCCAGGCGTTCAGGAGGAAAAAGGGAAGGACTGAGGAGGTGGAGCACATGGGATTTTCAGGGCACTGAAACTACCCTGTCTGGTTCTGGGATGGATATGTGACGTTATGCATTTGTCAAAACCCATAGAACGTAAAACACAAAGTGAACCCTAATGTAAACTACGGACTTCAGTTAGTAATGACTTATCAATAGTGGTTCCAATGTAACAAATGTGCCACATTAACAGACGTTAAACTAGGGGAAACTATCTACAAGAACTCAGCCACAATTTTCTGCAAACCTAAAACTGCTCTAAAAAAAGTCTTAAATTTTTAAAGAGGTTTTAAGTAAAACCATGAGAAACACATAAAAATTCTTATATATCTGCAAAATCCAATGAGAAAATATCGTTGAAGATAACATAATTTTGACATCAAGAAACACTTTACCTACCATTAACCTATGAAGAAATATCTAAGGTTTAAAAGAAGAACACTGTAAGATTTTACTGAGGATATTTTAAAAGGCACATATAATTGAAAAGACACAAACATGAATTCTGGAAAAGACAATATTTTAGAGGTGTATATTCCTCCCTTGATCTATAAATACAATAAAGTAAAAATAATTTCATAAAATTTTTAGTAGACCATCATAGATTTCAAGTTTCATCTAAAAGAGCAAATTTTGGAGAAAAGCAAAGAATTTTGATAAATGGTGGGAGACCTCCTCTAAGATATTTCAAAAACATACTATAGAGCTGTAATAAGTAAGACAGATTCCTATACATGCCGGCGTTGGGTTTATAAGAAATACTGCATTTCAAAGCAGGAGCAAAAGGAAAGATTTTTTTTTGAAGTATAATTGACATACAACGTTATATTAGTTTTGGGTGTAAAACATGATTTGATATTTGTATATATTGTGAAATGATCACCACAATAAGTCTAGTTAACATTTGTCACCATAGTTACAAAATTTTTTATTATGATGATAACTTTTAAGATTTACCCTCTTAGCAACTTTAAATCTACAATACAGTGTTACTAACTATAGTCACCATGCTGTACATCACATCCCAGGACTTACTTTATTAACTGAAATTTTGTACCTTTTGACCACCTTCACCCATTTTGCCCACCACCCGGCCTCTGGCAACCACCAATTTGTTCTCTATATCTAAAATGTTTTTGGTGTTTTTTCTTTTAGATTCCACATGTATGTGAGATAATACCTGATTTTTCTTTTTCTGATATTTCACTTAGCATAATGCCCTCGAGGTCCATCCATGTTGTAACAAATGGCAAGCTTTCCTTCTTTTTCCAACTGAAAAATATTCCATTGCATGTGTATATATATATATAAATCTTCTTTATTCATTTGTTGATATACACTTAGGTTGATTCCATATCTTGGCTAATGTAAACAATGCTGCAATGACTATGGGGTGTTGCATATATCTTTTCAAGTTAGTACTTTCAGGTTTTTTTTTTGGATAAATACCCAGAAGTGGAATTGCTGGATCATATATAGTTCTATTTTTAATTTTTTGAGGAACCTCCATAATATTTTTCCATAGTGGCTGCATCAATTTACATTCCCACCAACAGTGCACAAGGGTTCCCTTTTTTCCACATCCTCACCAACACTTGTTATTTCTTGTCATTTTGATAATAACCATTCTAACAGCTGTGAGGTGATATCTCATTGTGGTTTTGATTTGCATTTCCTTGATGATTAGTGATGTTGAGCCATTATCTCTTCATGTACCTGTATGTCTTCTTTGGAAAAATGTCGATTCAGATCCTTTGCCCATTTTTTAATCAGATTGTTTGGTGTTTTGCTATTGAGTTATGTGAGTTCTTTATGTATTTTGGATATTAATCCCTTAATAGATATGATTTGCAAATATTTTATCCTATTCAGTTGGTTGCCTTTTCGTTTTGTTGATAGCTTCTGTGCACAGCAAAGGAGACATTTCAGTTTGATGGAGACTCATTTATTTTTGCTTTTGTTGACTATGCTTTCAGTGTCAAATCCAAAAAATCACTGCCAAGACCAGTGTCACAGAGCTTACTGCCTATGTTTTCTTCTAGGAGTTTTATGGTTTCAGGTCTTACATTCAAGCCTTTAGTCCATTCTGAGTTACTTTTTGTGTATGGTGTAAGACAGTGGTCCAGTTTATTTTACATGTGGCTGTTCAGTTTTCCCAGTACCATTTATTAAAGAGACTGTCTTTTCCCATTGTATATTCTTGGCTCCTTTGTTGTAAATTAATTGACCATATATGCATGGGTTTATTTCTGAACTCTCTATTCTGTTCCATTGATACGGGTCTGGCTTTAGGCCAGTACCATACTGTTTTGATTAGTGTGGCTTTGTAACATAGTCTGAAATCACAGAACGTGATACCTCTGGCTTTGTTCTTTTTTCTCAATATTGCTTTGGCTATTCAGGGTCTTTTGTGGTTCCGTATAGATTTTATGATTGTTTGTTCTACTTCTGTGAAAAATGCCATTGGAATTTTGATAGAAATTGCATTTAATCTGTAGATTGCTTTGGGTAGTATGGCTATTTTAAGAATATTAATTCTTCCAGTCCATGAGTATGGAATATTTTTCTATTTGTGTCTTCAACTTCTTTCATCAATGTCTGATAGTTTTCAGTATACAGTTTTTTCACTATCTTGGTTAAATTTATTCCTAGGTATTTAATACTTTTTTACACAATTGTAAATAGGATTTTTAATTTCTTTGATAGTTTGTTACTAGTATACAGAAATGCAACAGATTTCTATATATTGCTTGCTACTCTGCAACTTTACTGAATTCATTTATTCTAACAGTTTTTGGTGGCGTCTTTAGGGTTTTCTACATATAATATCTTGTCACCTGCAAATAGTGAGTTTTACTTCTCATTTTCAAATTTGGATGCCTCTTATGTTTTTCTTGCCTAATTGCCCTGGCTAGGACTTCCAATACTATGTTGAATAAAAGTGGCAGGAGTGGGCATTCTTGTCTTGTTTCTGATCTTCGAGGAAAATCTTTCAGCTTTTCACCATCAAGTATGATATTAGCTGTGGGCTTCTCATATATGACCTTTATTATGTTGAGGTATGTTTCCTCTCTACCCACTTAGTGGAGTTTTTAATCAAAACAGATGAATTTGTCAAATGCTTTTTCTGCAACTATTGTGATGCTCATATGATTTTTATCCTTCATTTTGTGTATCACACCGACTAATTTGCACATGTTGAACCATCCTTGAGTCCCTGGGAAAAAAATCCCACTTAATCATGGTGTATGACCCTTTTAATGTACTGTTTTGTTTGGTTTGTTAAATTTCAAGGATTTTTGCATCCATGTCCTTCAGGAATATTGGCCTGTAATTTTCTTTCTTTGTAATGTCTTTGTCTGGTTTTGATATCAGGGTAGTATTGGTCTCAAAATGAGTTTGGAAGCATGTATTCCTCTTCAATTTTTGGAAGAGTTTGAGAGCATAGGTATTAAATCATCTTTGAATATTTGAGAGAATTCAGTGATGCCATCTGGTGCTGAACTTTTCTTGGGATGTTTTTGACTACTGATTCAATTTCTTTACTAGTAATCTGTTCAGATTTTCTATATCTTCATGATTTAGTCTTGGAAGGCTGTCTGTTTCTAGGAATTTGTCTGTTTCTTCTAGGTTGTCCAATTTGTTGGTGTATAATTGTTCATAGTAGTCTCTTATTAGCCTTTGTATTTCTGTAGTTTCAGTTTAACACCTTTTGTTTCTGATTTGAGCCCTCTATCTTTTTTGTTGGTGAGTCTAGTTAAAGGTTTGTCAGTCTTGTTTATCTTTTCAATGAACCAGTTCTTAGTTTCATTGAACTTTTCTATTATCTCTGTTATTCTCTTTCTTCTACTAACTTTGGGCTTTGTTCTTTTTCTAGTTCCTTGATGTATAAAGGTTGAGGTTTTTCTTGTTTCTTGAGGTAGGCATTTATTGCTATGAACTTCTCTCGTTAGAATTGCTTTTGCTGATCCCTTAAGTTTTTGTACCTTGTATGTCCACTTTAGTTTGTCTCAAGGTATTTTATTTTGCTTTTGATTTCTTCATTGACCCATTGGTTGTTTAAGTAGCATGTTTAGTAGTATGTCTCCACATACTTGTGAGTTTAAAAGGAAGCATTTTTAAAGTATTGTTATAAGCTATACCTCTCTTTTGGAAAATGTAAGTTAGGTTGCCTATTTTATAGCCCTCCCCAACATAAATTCTGGGAAGCAAGTTCTTAGTACTAATAAAGGTACTAAGTCGTACCTACTAAAGAGATGTCTCGGGGGGAACAAAGCAAAGCTTCTGGCCATTTACTCTAGGAGGAGAGACAGGACATTCGACTCTGGACACTTGTTGCAAGTTGAGGGGATCAGCATTACAGAATTACAGCTGGAAAAACTCGCACTGCCCTCCCCAGAGGCAGCCCTCACTTTGAGCTGTGTGTGCTCCTTATATTCAAGTTGTCTGAAACACAGAACGCATGGACCTCACGGAAGGACGTTTTGGACCATTAATAAGTCAGCAAGGCGGCATCTCTGGGCTTCTGTGGCAACTAACCACCACCAATGCAATTTCCAAGGCAAGACCATCTCACAAAGGACCCAGGAGTAATTCAAGTTGGGTGTGCCACCATTGAGGATTTGTTTCTACCCAATATTCCCGAGTTTTAAATTTATATCATTGTTGCCATTTTCAATAGAGTTTAGAGAAAATTAAAGGGATTGACTAACTTGCCCCAAACAGCTCTTTCTGTCAGCATAATTCGCACCTAACCACAGAGCCTCAAAACACATGAGGCAAAACTGACAAGACAGAAGGGAGAAATAAACTCAACAATAGTCACTGGAGATTTCAATACTCTACTTTCAAGAGTGGCCAAAACAATTAACAGCTCAGTAAGGAAACAGGAACTGAATACCACTCTAACCCAACCAGACCTAACAGACCGTGTAGCTCTACAGAGCACATCACACAGCGGCAGCAGAATCCATGTTCACAAACCTGTGGAAATTTAAATAACACCCTCTTATATAACCAATGGTTCAAAGAAGATATCACAAAGGAAATTAGAAAGTACTTTGAGATGAATGAAAATGAAAACAGAACATATCGAGAGATAAGGGAAACTGTGAAAGTAGCGCTCAGGGACAATTTACAGCTATAAATGCCTAAATTTAAAAAGATCTCATCAGTAACAAACTTCCACCTTAAGAAACTAGAAAAGTTAAAAGTACACTCAAAGTTAGCAGAAGGAAGGAAATAAGGTTTAGAGTGGAGAAAAATGAGAGAATAGAAAACAACAGAATCAGTGAACCCCAAAGTTTGTTCTTTGAAAAACATCAACAAAAGAAAAAAAGAGAAAGATGCAAATAACTAACATCAGAAATTAAAGTGAGGACATTGTTACTGACCTTACAAAAATTATAGGGAATACAGGGAAATACTATGAACTGTATGCTCTTCAACTAATTAGATAATCTAGATGCAATGTTCAAATTCCTAGAAAACGATGAACTACAGAAATTGATTCAAGAAGAAATAGAAAATCTAAACAAGTAAAGAAATAGAACACTTTAACAAACAGTCTAGTATGGATGTAAGGATGTCAGAGGCACAGAGCTCAAGCACAGGGCACTCTGGGCCATCTCCAACCACGTGAGTAGGGTGAGAGTAAGGAAGTCAGCCTTGCCCTGGAGGAAGTGAGTTAAATTCCTTCACCGACTCAGTAGTCTGGAATGGGGAAGAACCACCTACCTGCCTGCTCCATATCTGTGCCCCTTAGAGCAAAGCCTGGGAGCTGACAAGGCCCCGACACAGGCCCAGCATCACTATGAACCTGTATGTACCAATCCTGCCAGTCACATACTAATACTGACCACCCACAAAGGCCCACCAGCCACTGATGACCATCAACAATAGTACATGTAAGTGAGCATGACATCACGCGTGGCAGCCAGGTGTACACACGTATTTGATTACGTCCATGTGGTTTAAGAGAATTAAAAACTTTCCAGTTGTTCCTTTGGGGAAAGAATGGGGGATTAGTGAGAATTCCAGGAATGAAACTTCTAGACACTGTACACATTGACAGTTTTCAGTAGCTAGATTTCTGTATTGTGTGAAAATTTACATATGTTTTACATATGTGAAAACTTACATAGCGAGTTTATATTCACGTGAGGTGAGTGTCCCAGTTCAAATTCGTATTCCCTAAATAAACAAGGGGGTCCCTCCGAGAAACACTGACATGAGTCTTCATTGAGGAGAAATGAACAAGTTAAAGCAATGAGTCTATTAAGGTAAATACAAAATACCGCCTCTGGGAAACAAGAGGGCGAGGAAGAGATGGTGGGGTGGGTAACACTTAGAAATACAGGTGAGGAGGGGAAGGAGGGGGTGGGTAGGAGGATGGGGGAGGGGAGTGAGAGGGGAGGGGAGAAGGTTAAGGGGGGCGGGGAGGGAGGAGACAGGAAGGGTGAACAGAGAGATGAAGGTAAGTGGGGGGAAAGAGTTGATGTAAGAAATGAGGAAGGAATTTTAGGGGAGAAGGCAGCAAAGCAGGGTCCAAAATGTTCAGCAAATTCCATGAAGATGTTTCTTAGGTCCTATCCGAACGGAACCGTGTTAGATTGGATTTGCATTCTAATAAAAAACTTGGCCAAAACCCAGAAAAAGCCTGTTTTAAGAAATGTGTAAGTTCCTCAGTCATCAGATGACCCACGTATTTGAGAGCTTTCGCTACAGACACAGCCCGTCGCCCAACCAAAGGGCAACAAGAGCCCTGCGCCACCCCCAGGCTTGGATCCCCACCACATGCAATGCCCACTCCCGACTCACCCAGGAAAGGGTCCTCAACAGAAGGGGGCAGCAAGGGGGTGACAGGGCTGCCTTTGCGGGGAGCCCACAGCTGCTCCCCGGGCCCAGCTCTGTTCTCCTGAGCCCCCTACCCATTTCCTGGGACAAAACCACCAGCAGTTTGTGGTGTCCAGTTCTTCGCTGGAAAGGCAGGAGACGGTCCAGCTCTCTGTACAATTCGAGCCTGAAAGCATCTGTGCCCTTCTGTCCGTCACTTCAGGATCAAATGGAGGAGGGAGGAGCAGAGTACAGAGTCTTCCGGTCCGTGTCTTTTTTTTTTTTTTTTTTGCGGTACGCGGGCCTCTCACCGTTGTGGCCTCTCCCGTTGCGGAGCACAGGCTCCAGACGCGCAGGCCCAGCGGCCATGGCTCACGGACCCAGCCGCTCTGCGGCATGTGGGATGTTCCCGGACCGGGGCACGAACCCACGTCCCCTGAATCGGCAGGCGGACTCCCAACCACTGCGCCACCAGGGAAGCCCGGTCCGTGTCTTTGATGTAAAGGAAGCCCCCTGAGGTTGCTGGGAATGCAGCTCACTGACTGCAGTGTTGGGAGAAACTCTTTTCAATTTTGTAATTGGTCAAGGACGAGCAGGAACCTGGGACTGGAGCATTTGTAAACAGACAAGGGGAAAAAAGCAACTGGAGTGAGTTCTTGGGACCCCCTGCAGAAGTAAATTAAAGAAAAATGAAAAATGGTGTTTGGGACACAGTCCAACCAGAGATGTACCTCCATGGCCCAAGGCCAGGATGCCTGAAGCTGGGGTCCCAGCTCCAGGCAGGGACTTCACCGTCACTGGATCAGGCCAGAGAGTCCCACCATCCACAGAAGCCATGACTGGCGAGTTTGTGGTCCTGGTGTCCCTGCCATGTGGACTCAGGATGTAGTGACCTCTTGGTGTATTGTTACATCAGACAGGAGGTTCTGGAACACCACGGGCACAGTCCCCTGGAAACCAGGCACAGTCCCCTGGAAACCAGCCACAGCAAACACCGTTTTAAGTAAAAACATTCTAAGTTACAGACGGTTTAAGGATCTCAATTGTGAAGACCTTAAATATGTTTTCTACCCAATATGCTTATGTAACTTTGGGCACCTCAGTTGAACAGTTTTCAGAGAAAAAGCTTATCAGAATGATCATCTAACTTGATCCAGGCAGCTTCCCCACCTCCCGTCATTGTAGCATAATATCAAGCTTCTTCTCCATTCTTCATCACAGAACACCTCTAAATCCTCAAGAAAACTGTTTGAAAAAACTTAATATGGCACATTGCATTTGGTATGTGCTCTATAAAAATTTACTTTGAAAACTTAATGAGGGCTTCCCTGGTGGCACAGCGGGTTCGAGCCCTGGTCCGGGAAGATCCCACATGCCACGGAGCAACTAAGCCCGTGCGCCACAACTACTGAGCCTGCGCTCTAGAGCCCGCGTGCTACAACTGCTGAGGCCCGCGCGCCTAGAGTCCGTGCTCTGCAACCCCCTGCTCACAGCAACTGGAGAGGGCCCAAGTGCAGCAACGAAGACCCAATGCAGCCAAAAATAAATAAATAAAATAAATTTTTTTTTTTAAAGTTAATGAATGTGTGAGTGAATGTATAAATCGAAAGGAGAGGCACAGAAATGCAGACCAGGCTAGCATCTGTCCTGCTATAATGAAAATTGTGCCAACCACTGAGAAAAGCTGGAATTCCGATAGTCATTCCACAAAAAACAAACCCAAAAAACCCCTGAGGCTTAGCACAAATATTTTTGGAACATGTAATAATTTAATGCTTTGTTAGAGATTTCCTTTTTCCATTTCTAGTAAATCTGACGCATACAGGCCTCCTCCTCCAGCCACCCCCAACCTCATTTCAATGACACTTGGTGGCATGTCGGTTTTGCTGCAGCTACACTATCACCAGCCTGCCGAGCCTCGGCCTCCTCCCCCGGGGCTTGGATAAGTAAGCAAACGGCTCCACAGACACAGTGGCTCCCCAGCTTCTGGAAACCAGAGAATCAGGACAAATTATAAGAGAGCTAAGGAATGAAGCCTCTGATTTCTCTCAAATCAAGAGAGACTGGATCTGCCTTCTCCCCTTCTCGCTGGCTGTGACCAGCTCCATTTGATCACAGCTGTGATCAGAGGTGGGTAAACCCACATCCTGCACACCTGCAGGTTCTGCTTGCTGTTTACACGGAGCTACAAGTCTACAGGGATTCGCTGGGAACGGATCCTGGAGCTGAGGGAAGACAGGAAGACAGAGCGAAGCTGGTGCCCTTTGAGGAACTTGCCTTCCTGACAAGTGGAGGGACTCACGGACTAAGCTGTCACTGTCACGGTCACCGAAGGGCAGACACGCTAAATGCTCTTTAAACACCTTTTGATGGGATAATTTCACTTCCCTTGTAAAAGCTGTTCCTGATCTTAAGGAAAAAAGAGAGTAGGAGAAGCAGGTATTCTTTCCCAACAGGTAACATATTTCTTCGTATATGGAGCAAAGAGTCGGGATATTGTTTTTTTTAACAAGGAAATCGATTTCAATATTATTAGTGTGCAAAAATACTTACGTAAAAGAGTCTATCCACAGAGACGTTAGAAAACTCTCTGGATGTACAATTTTTCCCTCTTCATTTGAATTTTCTGCATTGTTTTAATTTCTTACAATAAGCATGTAATGGTTTGCAAAAACAATAAATTACCTCAGTAAGAGAATTAGTAAATCATTTAGTCTGTCAAAATTTGATGAAGCGTAAATATCTACCTTGATTATAAATGTGTCTAAGAGACAAAACATACGGCAACGTTACCCGTTTTATAACAACACATAAACCCACGTAACCAGGATATTATCTGAAATTTAAAATATTTTGAAGGGTTTTTTTTAGGTTATAAAACAGTTGATACCCAAACATTTTCTAGTCTACTGACACACGTACTTTTATTTTTATCTACAACGTTATATCAGAACTATATGATAAAAAAAAATAACGTGTTTTTCAAACCTCACAGCCAGGATACCCCTGCTGCAAAACCTGCAGTTTGGCTACAAAATTCTTTTGCCCAAACCCAAAAGCCACAGTGAATTTTCTCCACAGCTCTTTGCTGAGAACCTACCTCACCATGTTCATTTTGCCAGACACGCAGGAGCCGAGACGCCGCGGTTTGCAGCAAAGAGAGGATTTATTCACAAAGCAGCCGAGCGAGGAACCGGGAGAACAAATCTCAAATCCACCTCCCGGAAGGCGAGGGGCTGGGGTCTTTATGGTATAACCAATCAAGCAGCAAGGCGGTCTGAAGCGTGGGGAGCGTGGGGAGAGGTGACTGGGAAAAGGTGTGATAATCGTCATTCTGCGCAGGTGTCCCTAGGCTTCAGGCTCCGCACCTTCCAAAGGTCACCCCACGACGCTGGCGCGTCTTAACTGGCTGACCTCACACAGACGCATCTGACTCCAAGCTCCTGGAAACAGCTCGGGCAAACATCTTACTGTTCAGGCTCCATGCGGCTTGGAGGACGTGCGAATCTGAAAATGACCTTGATTAGTGCCGGCAGGTGAAGTGGATCAGACTCATCACCCATGTGCCGGGAACTGGGAGGAGGCGCCAAGAGTCTGCGCCCGCAGGTGTTTAGTCTCCGGGGAGACGGGCCTGTGACCCGGGAGGTACCAGCTGGACGCGTCATCTCTGCTGGGGGGAGAGGCACACGCGTCTGGGGCCAGTGGTGGAGGGGCAGGAGGGCAGCCAGTCCTGCCCGGCCCGGAGCTGAGGGGCCAGGTAACTTTTTGGGGCCCAGGTAGGACGTCAGGAGCAGAACCAGAGAAGAGCCTGCATGATGGCCTCAGCCTCTGGTCCAGGAGTCCCTGGTCAACTCGGGAAGGGGGTTTGGTTTTCTCACAAGGACAGATGGGGCCGCCTGGTGAAGGGCAGGAGGGACGTGGGCAGGATGGGAAGAAGGAGGCTGGGGGGCCCGGGGGAGGAGGGGAGGCCAGGCCTGAGCAAGGGCAGGGTCTGGAGGTGGGCAGACGGGGTCGGGAGCCCAGAGAGATCGTCCCAGCCCACGGGTATGGGCATCCTGGACACAGCGGCCGCAGGGGGGACCCACGGGGGATGCACTGGGGTGGCCCTAGGTGGGCGGGGACAGAACAGAGCAAGATGACCTGAAAGCCCAGCAGCACCAAAGCCAAAGGCCACAGAAAAGGGAAAAGACAGAAGGTGAACCGTGCAGAGGAGCGAATGCTGCCACCAACACCCCTCCCTGGGCGGGCGGAGACACTGCGGGGAGAGGTGTTGTGGGCAGGAGGGGCCGAGGGGAGACAGGCCCCCTGCAGCTCCCGCCCCAGCAGGCTCGCAGCCGAGTTCAGCTCCCAGCAGGGAGGCCTTGAGCTCCAGGCGGCCACCCATGGGTCCCCACAGCCTGCAGTGTGCTTCTTCAGAACCAAAAGGACTCGGCTGTTTCGAGTCTCTGACCTTGAGCCACTCTTTTAAAGGGCTCCACTGATAAGGTCAGGCCCACCCAGGATCACCTCCTGTTTGATTAACTTTAAATCAATTGATTATGTTTTTTAATTACATTACAGACTCAAGTCACCTTTGCCACATAACATCCAATGACAGGAGGGGCACCCCACGGTGTCCATGAGAGGGACTCACTGGGCGTCATCATAGAGCTGCCTGTCATGCCTGGTCCTCAGCACTTTGTACCCCCAGTTTGAAGGGAAAAAAGAGAGTGAATACGGGGATGAATATCAAAGAAAAAAAAGACAGTAAATTACAGAAGTGATTAGTCAGCGTTCTCCAGAGAAACAGCCAATTGGATAAACACAGAGAGAGAGATTTATTATCGGAACCGGCTCGTGCTCTCACGAAGGCTGAGAATTCTCACAGCTTGCCCTCTGCAGCCAAAACTCAGGAAAGCTGGTGATGTAGTTCTGGTTTGAGTCCAAAGGCCGGAGAACCAGGGGCACTGGTTTGGGCCCAGTCTGAGGGCAGGAGGAGACGGCGGTCCCAGATCAAGGGCCGGGCAGAGAGAGTGAATTCTGCCTTCCCCCGCCTTGTTAACTCCCATACCCTCGTGTGATGCCACCAAAGTGGGAGCTGGCACGGGCCAGGGCACATAGCAGGTGGTGGTGGGGCTTGGATGGAAGAGAAGCCTGGGGTCGCCTGTCTGGTGAGGAGGAAATCGTCCGAGGCCTGAGGGCACCGGGGAGCCCAGTGGGCGCTGTGATTGTTTTCCCATTACCATCCTAGGATAACGCTGATTGTAGAAAGATGGAAGCAGGAGCAGGGAGCCGGGTAAACTAATTTCTTTTAACGTGAGGACTCAAATCCAGATATATCTGTTGTAAAGATGTCCACTTAAATTAGCGAATAAAAGAGCTAACATCTTAGTCTTCATACTTTATTCATGTGTGCTTTTTATATTTATCTACGGAGTAAACTTCTGTTTCAGGTGGCCGCATATGGAAAAGTAAGGAAAGTGTTTTCTGAAGCTTATTGACGAGCGCAGAGCCTTGTTCTCTAGACAACGCTCTAACCCGCTCTCATTTACTCATTCTGTTTATTTACTCACCCAAGTAGCTTCCAAGATGGCCCCTCATGATCCTTGCCTCTGGTATTTGTGCCACGTGGAGCTGAGCACAGCAGGATGCCTTGGGAATGACGGTGGGTGGTCCTGAGGCAGGTGATAAAGAACAACGGGACCCGGCCTTACTCTCTGGAACCCCCACTCGAGGGCAAGCGGCCGCCATGTTGTGAGGCCACTCAAGCAGCCCGGGAGGCTCTGTCGGGGATGCGGGGCCACCAGCCGCTCCCGCTGCGCAGTCTCCTTCTCCTCCTCTCAGGGGTGTCAATCACCAGTAAACACTCATGCCCTTCCATCCCAAACCATCACGGCACCTGCTTCTGGAGAGCCCGGCTCAGAGCAGGCTCCACGGTGAGGAGGGGGAGGGAGACACGTCCAGAGCTCACGTGGCTCCACCCCTCCCCACATCACACCCGCCCTTTGTTCCCCACTGCGGCCCTGCTGAGCTGCTGCCAGTTGGCCGCAGTCAGGCCCTCTCACCACCCGGCTGCCTACCATCCGGTTCCTTTATTAAAGCCCTGACTTTTTATCACTATAGCAGTTCCTCTCCCTCGTCAAGCCCTGATACACCGTCATTAGGCAAAGAAAAAGAAAGCTCTATAAAGGATAAGAAAAAACATGATTTTTGAAACCAGAAAGGTCCTGCCTTAAAAACGTGGGTTTGATTTTAATTTTCTTCCAAACATGTAGTTCAATGTTTATATTTTATGTAACCTTGTAGGATTTCACCAAGAAAGTTTCTGGATTTGAAACTGTGTTCCTGCATCTTAACTACTAAGCTACCTGTTCCCTTTTTAAATGAGGTTTGATTCTGAAGGAGTTAAATTCAAGGGCAGTTTCAGCGTGAGATGTCAGGCAGCTGGTGCTGGGAGGGCCTCTGGGTAGGGAGGGCGGGACCCTCCACCAAGAAGCGCAGAAAACCCAGGGAGCAATGTTTCCTGCGCTCAGGGTATGAAAGCTTTGCCCAAGAGCCCCGAGGGGATTGTGGTGGAACCTGCAGGTCCCTGGGGCCCTCCCTGCTCCCTGAGGTCTGGGGAAATGGCCTAGAACTGCACACCCTCCTCCCCCACTGTCGATTCCAGAGCCCGTGGGGTGCGAGCCACAGTGTCGGGTGCCCTAACCCACCTTCCCGGGGTAGTGGCCGCTGCATCCCTTCCATCTTCTGAATCCTGAACCTTGTGCAGTTTCTCTTGCAGCCAACCCTGAGCCCAACCTTAAAGGAAGAGAATTCTGGTAAGGTCGTCCTGGCTACACGAAGCAGACACTGTGCAAACCACCCAGACACCAAACCAGATGACTGTCCTTGGCGGGGCTCTCCAGACACTGGTTACCCTGGCAGCCGCTCCCTCCCCTTCTGCAGGCCACCAGGCCAGGCATCTACCTGGGAAGCCAGGGTCGGCACCGCCCAACCCCAGTGGGGCTTGGGTCCCACTCTGCACCTGTCCGCCTGCAGACAGTCACCCACCCTGGGGAAATAAAGTGTAGGCAGTGATGCCAGCAGAGTCTATTACTTATTGTCGTGAGTGAATTATTCTAAATTAACAAATATCCTGTTTACAAATGTTAACAGAAACAATTTAGGGACTCCTACTGCGGCATTAGCACCCAAAGATTGAAATGACGATCTGAAAAACAGAAATGAGTCAAAATTACACATTCCTGCAACTGGTTTATTCGAAGCTTATGTGTCAACCAAAGAACAAGCCATAACAACAGGAATATTGATGAGTTTAGCTTAATAAGGAAAAATTCTACTAAGCTCAATCTTTATGCACCAACTAATTTGGAACCACTTACTAGATATATTAAGCAAACGACATGCAGAACAGTACGTGGCTTCCCACCATTTGTCTTAGACAAGGGGACAGAATATATGTGTTACCTCTACTTATATTTTACGTGTACTCTGTATGAACACATACACATACTACGTACATTTGCTTATATAATCCTACACTACTTCTGGAAAGACACGATGGACACGGATGTCACTGGTGGCCTCTGTGGAGGGGACGTGGGTGGTTGTGGGGCAGGGACGAGAGGGAGACTTCACAACATTTTATACCTTTTGGCTTAGAACCGTGTGTAATGTTATCTACTGAGAAATAAAATTAAAGAGCAAATTCTAAGACAAGCAGCAATACACCACTGAGAGCATACACTAAATTCATCACTTCAGGGCATTTGGGGAAATACTCATGGGGTGTTGGGGGCTTATACTGTCACATAACTTTTAAAAGCTTATGAGTGCCTCTCGAGCTCAGTTTTCAAACCTCAAATACACATTTCAGAAGGAAGAGAACGAAGCACAGCCAGAGCTGGATGGTTTCTTTAAAGGAAGCCTGCGGGGCCCTCAGGGCTAACGGTCATCCAGGCTGAGCTTAGAAGCAAAGAGCGAGATGACGGGGTCATCCCCAGTTTCCAGGGCCAGGTCATACGCCGTCTGGTCTCTCGCGTTCTTCTTCTGAACGCTTGCGTTGCATCTGCGAAGGAAATGGGGGTGAGCGGACGGACTCAGGTCTCCGAACCTTCCCTGCCTTGGAGGCCAGTCTGGGAGCTCCTGGCCCCCGTCCCAAACTTCCCCCAAGAGGCCACCGTGACCAGCCCTCAAGGGCAGCTCTACCCTGAGACCTGAGGGGCGCTGTGATCTCACACATCCAGTGCCAATCCTGGCCGTGGGTTCCCATTGCATCAACGACCCACAACCAAATGGGTTTAAGGGGGCAACGTTTTCATCGTGCTTTTAAAAGCCCTTAGTGCCCTGGGAGCCATGGGGGGATTGTGGCTCCATTACTGGGTCAGCTGTTCAGGAACCAGGACCCTCTGAAATCCTCACAGGCCAACAGGGGGATCACTGTGGCCATCAGTGTCCCTCGGAGGCCAAGGAACATACCCCAGTAAGGCAGCGATGCACTCCCTTCCTGCCAGGCCCAGCACAGCTGCTCCATGAAGAGCTGTATTTTGGAGTCTGTTTGGATGGGAAAAAAATCCCTGGCTAAATCCTTGGTTCGCATCCTCGAGAAACTGGAGAAGGAGCAGGTGATCAAAGGGGCCTTGGTTTCACCCATGACCTATTTAACCCAGGAAAATCTCTTGACTCTGCCCTCTCTGCTCCTTTCCTTGGAGGATTTGGAGGGTAAACTTTCATATTAGATAGAAAGTGAAAATCTATACACATATTCATTTTTTAAAGTGAGAAACCCCACAAGGATATGGTTTGTAGTCAATTTAGCAAATGCTAATAAATACTATGTTAGTATATTTCCTCCAAGAGTTCATGGAACGCATTGGACACGGTCTCACCCTTGGCTTGACCCTTTGGGCACTGTCTGTATGACAATAACCTTTCAGGACTATGGCTCCTATTCTTGTGTAGGGACAATGACCTTGGCTTCAGTGAGTTTGGCTTGTGTGATATGAAAATAAACACCAATCTTAGAACCCAGAGGGCAGGTCCGAGAGGTCAGACAGCATATTTTGCGGATCTGCCAGACTGTCTCTACCTTGCCTGGTCAGCTTTGGCCCAGTGAGTGAGCAGTGGATGCTGCAGTGGAGGATGGGGTGCTACCTGCATTCTAGAGTTCATGAAAGGCTCCTGCCCAGAGGTGGCAGGAGTGATGGAGGCAGGAGTCATGGCTGAAGACAGAGATGAGATGAGCAACTGGAGGTCTGCATTCTCCTGGCCCTGATCTTTCCCTCGACACCCCCACCCTGTCCCCTGCACCTGCAGATGTACCTGCTGCCATATGTTTATCCCAATAGAGAAACAGGATGGTGGCCTCTTTCCTGAAGGAGATAAACGGAGCCTCTGGCAACGTCCATGCCCAGAGGGAAGCTTTCCACTTGTCCCAGCCTGAGAGCAGCTTCATACACCCACAACCCACCCCACCCCCACCCTAGATGATAAGCTCCTGTCATACACACAGAATTCCCACTCATCTAGCCCATTCCGCATTCTCAAACATGGACGGATGACAAAGGGTCACACACATCTGAGAAAAATCTGCAGCATCAAAGAAAAATCAAATACAAATGTAAGAAATTAAAAATGACTGAAGACAATATCAGACAAAAACAGAAGGCTATGAAGAAGAAACAGTCAGAATAAAAAGGAGCTCTTAGAAAGTAAAAATATGACTGTTGAAAGAAAAAGTATTCAGCAGGAGGGTCAAGAAAATCTCTTAAAACAGAGAGAAAAAGGGAAATGAAAAATATGGGGGAAAAAATTAAAAAGACAGACAGAGAGGGTCAATTTGAGTGGTCCACCACCTAACTAATAGGAATTCTAGAAAGAGAGAATCAAAAAAAATGGAGGAGAGAAAATACCAAAGAGATAAAATTTCCCTGAGCTGAAGAAACACATGACTTTTCAGACTGAAAGGGCCAAGTGGATGAATGAACAACAGCACATCAAAAAAATACCCCTATGAAATTTCAGAACATCAGGAATACATGCTTCCAGAAGGAACAAACAGGTCAGAAATGAATAAGAATTTGCTGTAGCATTTTCATGGGCTATGCTAGGTGCTAGAAATCATGAGAGCAAGGCTTGATTATTTTGAACACAGAAATTAATATCAAGGTATTAGTAGTCAAGAGTGAAGAGAAAAGAAAGTCATTTTTGATATTCAAGGACTCAAAAGTTTTTTTCTACATACCCTTTCTGAAGAAGTTACCTAAGGCCACACTCTAGCCTGACAAGGGTCAAAACCAAGAAAGAGGAAAATGTGAACAATAACTATAGGTGGATTCCAGTGAAAAGAAATCCCATGATGACCACTGTGCAGCAGGGCCAGAGGGCTGTCAGGCAAAATCCGAGTAGGAAGTATACTCCAAAGGAAAGTCTCTAAGAAAAAAAACACTGAAAAAGTAAGAAACCAGGTAAGATTATGGATGCGGTGAAGGCATGTTCTTTTTCAAATGAGAAAAAAACAAAGGCAATCAGAAAGTCCAGGAAAATCAAAGTCACACACAAAAACACACAAGTTGTTCATGGTTTATGAAAGGAAATGAAATGTGACCTGATTTTGAATAATTTATGGTGTGTAAGGAGAATCTACTTGACATTTCTGGTAAGAAAATTTTACTTTGAGTGGCCTAAGTGTTGTTTTCTTGAACCTACAAACAAAAATGTAATCAGAGTATACCAATGAACAATATTTATGTAGCTATTATAATGCAATTGCCCTTCATGCTGTTCAACTATTGCAATCAACCTATGGATGAAGAATGGATGTCTTCATTATGTTAACACAAGTAAATATATCTGTGATTAGTGTTGTAAAAAGTAAGCATATACTAATAGAAGTTGTGAGATGGAAGGGGAAGGAAAGGTAGAGGTTAAGGTAGAGAGCACTAATATACACTTATATGCACTTACATCCAGGTGAATCAAGAGACACCACTGACATCATTGAAAGATGATGATTGAAATACAGGAGTTTAGGCATATCATTTATATTTTAACAGTAATTAATAAAGAACAAAAACCGGAACAGAGGGCTTCCCTGGTGGCGCAGTGGTTGGGAGTGCGCCTGCCGATGCAGGGGACACGGATTCGTGCCCCGGTCCGGGAAGATCCCACATGCCGTGGAGCGGCTGCGCCTGTGAGCCATGGCCGCTGAGTCTGCGCTCCGCGACGGGAGGGGCCACAGCAGTGAGAGGCCCGCGTACCGCAAAAAAAAAAAAAAAAAAAAACCGGAACAGAATGATCAAAACATGAAGGTCCAGTCAGCAAGCAAAGTCATCACCTATGACAGCAAGAATCAGCAGATACTGTCTAAGCATGCTAAATCACGAGTGATCGGTTTAAGTGCATTGTTTAGTGACAGAGATATAGGTGACTCTCGGGAGAACTTTAAGACATTTACATGTAGTTGTCCTTGGAGACAAGGACTGGGGGTGAAGAGTTGAGGGCGGCAGAGGACCGCCAGGCCCTTCCACAGGATTTGATTTTTCAATCATGTCCACGTCTTACTTCGATACAATTAAAAAGTGATTTGGTGCGTATAAATAGTTTCAATAAACATACACAATTTAAGAAATCTTTCTGCCAGACTAGCCATAAATAAGGCAACGTCAGTACGACTAGGCCAGAAATGAATAATGAAATTGGTGACTAAACCTCCCCATACTGCTCTGTACCTAAATCAAGTCCCAGACTAATTCTGGGAGTCTCTGGTCCTGGGGGATGGGGGTGGGGGCCTTTCCTGACCACACCACACTCGATTCTCTTACCTGGCTTTATTTTCTTTGTAGCACTTATCATGCTCTGAAATTACTCATTCATTTGTTTACTTGTTTATTGCCTGTCTCCTCCACTAAACTGTAAGCTCCATGACGGAAGGGAAGTGATGTCTTCATCACTGCTGTATCTCCATCACCTAGAATGCTGACCAGCACACAGTAGGTGCTCAGAAACCACTAGTAAAATGAATACATCAATGAAAAGAATGAATAGACAAATTTAGGGAAGGAGTATTGCCTCCAAGATTGAAACCCATGTGAATCGCAGGAAAACATACCTAAGAACTCTGCATCCACCTGTGGGAGGGCAATCCTCTGCCTGATTCGGGCTCCAGAATCCGAACTGACCAGGTAATGAGAAGGCTTTCCACTTTCCAAAGTAAATGAGAAACTTAGCACTTTCACCGGTTTTGTGTTGCAGCAGAACTCTAAGTGTCCAAACACCCTAATGGTCTTAGACCTTGTCTAAGTTTAGATCTTATCATTCATGTAATTTCAGCTAACTTATCTGGCCAAGGCTCCTGGTGCCAACTAAATCTGAGTGGTATGATTGGTTAGTTTCTCCTCATATTTCTGCAGAGGCAGTAAGTGAAAGCGGCAAGGCCACGTGCCTTATGACAGAATTTCCATGACTTTCCAAAGATCTGCCTTTGGTTTGATACAAACAGTTCCTGCAAGCAACTAAGATTTGGGGATCACCCTTCATATTGCTGTTGGTGGTGGTGACATTATTGTGATTAGTTTGATCAGATCAACATAACTGAGCAGTCAGGCACGGGGGACAGTCCCGTGTCCAACAGCACTATGAGGTCACTCCTTACCACGGACCATGCTGGGATGATTCTTAACGTCTCAGTGTTTGTAAGAACGGTCTCTGGACCCTCGCTACTCAGACTGTGGCACCTGGACCATTGGCATCTCCTGAGAGCTTGCTAGAGATGGTGGATCTCAGGCCCGGCCCCACCCAGACCTACCAAATGTGCATTTTCACAAGATCCTTGGCTGATTTACATACACATTAAAGTATGAGAAGCATTTATCAAGTTCATCTTCTTAGAGTTTGGTGCATTAAAAAAATACACATGCCCTTTCCTTAATGTGAAAACTTGGACTTGGGAAGGCTTGGTGACATCTGTTAACAGAAATAGAACTTAGAACTTAAATCCAGTTGTGACACCTTTCACCCAGGGCTTCTGTTATTTAAGCCCCACGTGGCTCTTCTCCCAGAGCCAACTCACCCATCCCCATATCCTATGTCAATCATCGTGCAGTTGACACTTTCCACGCAAATCCTGATAATCCTCTTTTTTCATAATCGCAGCTTCACGACTGCCACCATTAAAGTCCAATCATCAGGCTCCGGGCACTACAAACGATCTCATTTCATCCTCCACTAACTCTATGACCCGAGTTCGATTATCCCCATTTTACAGATGAGAAGACCTAGCAAGAGGAATATGTTCATTTTCTCCACATTTTGCTCTCTCCTGCCTCCAAACTGTCCCCTGTCACCACAGAAGAATCTACTTTCCCCTCCTTTAGCACAATTCCCAGTGGTCACATTCAAAGTGTACATTTCTCACGAGGTCTTTCAGATGACCTCTCCTGGGCTCTAAGTCATTTGAATTATTTGTTCAGCTACTCAGCACATGTGTGAGTGCCAACCTGGTGCCCCCAGATGTGCCAGGGCCACCTGGTCACCTGTGACACAGTGCTTGTTCCTCTCGCGGGGAGCTCAGAGGACCTGGCTGTAAATTCAGGGTGGAGGGGTACACAGTGTGCTACGGGGGTCTGACCACGGAGGTCTCAGTCACACCAGACACCAATCTCCTCCTCAGCTTTCATCTTTCCTGCCTCCCCAGTGGCATAAATAAGGCTTCACTGTCACTTCACCCCCCTCAAGTTCCTGGGGCTTCATCACGCATTTACCATTTGAACTCAGATGTATTCACAGGGTTGCGGCATCTCCTAGGTGGACTCAAGACGTTCTGTCTTCACAACTCTCCCCAGGCTGAGAGCAGAGTGCAGTGTTCTATTTACTCAATAACGGGGCTGGGGGCGGGGACCTCTGATGGCTAGATTCTATTTACTCAATAATGGGGCTGAGGGCGGGGGTCTCTGATGGCTAGATTCTATTTACTCAGTAATGGGGCTGGGGGCGGGGGTCTCTGATGGCTAGATTCTATTTACTCAATAACGGGGCTGGGGGCGGGGGTCTCTGATGGCTAGGTTCTATTTACTCAATAACGGGGCTGGGGGCGGGGTCTCTGATGGCTAGCTTTTCTGGGTTGGTGGTTTCCTGCGTAACCACAGTTGGGTTTTTGGAAGATGATGAATCATGACTCTGCCAGCTCTTAGCTCCCCAAACAAGTTAACTGCAACACGGCGAGGGCACGAGACGGAGCGCGTCCTGCCACCAGAACTCCATGCTGTGAGGCTCCTCCTCCGAGGAGCTTGTCGTTGTCACGGCAGACCTTCCAGAACGCGGCTGGCACAGCAAGTACTGTGGTGCTCTGTGAGTTTGTATCATAAAGACACTTTTCTACTAATGCACAAGCAACTCAAACTGTTTACTCCAATCTAAGTATCACGGTGAGCTAAGGTACACTCTCTCTTTGTAAATCCTGAATTACCTAATAGAATAAATCTCCACAGGTGAACCTCTAAGTAAACTGATGGTTGCATTTTCCTCACTTGCCTGCTAGGGTAGAGCTCAGGGGCTCAATATTTGAAACTGCCAGTGAAGAAGGGCATCTACTGTCCAAAAGCAAACAGCATCTCTCTGTGTCCCTCTCCTCGCAAGACTTTTTGAATCCATGTTTCTGAAGTCTGCTGGTAAGAGGTGTCAGCTTTGGTGGAAGATGTGTATTTCTCCTCAGCCATCCCCTTTCTGCTGAGTATGAGTTTATTCTGGTAAGAAAGACACAAACATGGGAACCAGAAACCCTAGGGAGGGGCTTTCTGCTACCGGCCAAGCTGCTGGACAGAAGTTACCTGTATGGAGACCACCTGGGCTGCCTCTCGCCATTAGCTAAACAGGCTCAGGGTGAGAAGAGAATGTTAATCCTTGTTTGCAAAGGACAAGTCACGGAGCCTCTTTTACAGGAAAGTCAGATCGCCAGATGGCTTGTGCCTGAAGAGCTGTAGATAGTGGAGCCTTGAGGTCATGTTCCTGAGTCTACAGAGGTCCAGCTGTGGGGCAGAGGCCGGGTGGACCCAGGCCCAAACACTGTGAACCAACAAATATAAACCACACTCAGCAGAATTGGCTCTCAGTGGAAAAACCTGCTTTCTGAACCCGCCCCTCCCTGACCCCACATGAGCTATATTCTGCTAACAGTAACCATGACAATGCAGGGGGAGTGACAAAGGGCTATTACACACCATTCAGCTAGACCATATAACCACAGCGTTAGACTTAGTAGAAATGCAAGGAGATCACATGTGGATAGATGTCAGTTTACAGAATGGTAATGAAGCAACCATGGGAACTGAGGAACACCAAAAAGAGACAGGTTGCCTGTTCCACGTCCAGAGTTAGGTTCATCCTGTTAGCCGGACTCTTCATAAAGCCAGGACTCATCACACTCAAGCAACAATTCAAAATGTGCTCAAGCGATTTTTGTATCAACCACAAACATTATATGTAAATGCTATAAAAAATCCTTATCTGAATTATCCAAACATAAAGTATACCTTCACACAAAACAAGGTGTCATTATTTCTATTAATAATGATAAAAGTGTGGGAATGTAAATGACGAAGCTGACAAGGTATGACGCCTGTGAACCCCAAGAGAACTTGAGAAAGTAAATTCCAGCCATCAAGTGTGTACACCCACAGGCCAAACACTCTGCTATAAAATTAAACTACTGATAAAAAGGGGGTCGTGTCTACTGACACAGGAGTCCTGCTGGGCAGAAACTTTAAAAACCGCACATAGAAAAATTAAGAGAGAGATATTTTGAGTAAAAACGCTAGAGGAAATTTTGAAACAGAGGAGAACAGAAGCAAAGCTATTTAACTTTTGTCCCCTGTGCTCCTTGCCATCCTCGGCAGCACGATTCACAGACCGGGGCCCCCAGCTGCCTCAGTAACAGTGCGGGCGGCAGAGTGGTTGACCTGCGATTCCCCCAGATGACTTCCAGTTCAACAGCTTGGTCAGCGGGATGTAAGCAGTTAACAGCGAGGACCTGGACTCAAAACACTGTCCACCCCAGGTCCCCAGAGTAATTTGCAAGAGAACAGTGGACTCACAAGGCCGGGTGGGGTCAAGGGTGGGAAAGGAACAAAACCATCCCACGTGGCTGGGGATTTCGTCATCCCGCTTCCCAGCTGTGGAAACAGGAGACGACGTGGTGAACCCACATGCACCGCCTCTCCCCTGGGCTGTTCGCATCCAGGGACGACCGGATAAGGTTTTCTTTCTGCAGTAACTTCATGGGTACGTTTCCACCATGATGAAAACAATGCTTAACACCCAACGGCTAAGGATTTGCAGGCCCACAAATATAAATGAGTTAACAAAATGGATCATCATTTATCAAAGCTACTAAAAGTTAGACAATCCAGTAGTCCATTTAAAAACCTTTGTTTTACCCAGATTTGGAAAACAGAAGCAGTTAAGTCTCTCATTAAGGGCCAGAACGGGTTGAAATGGTTCCTAAGTGGTTCAAGTTGAACACGGCCTGCAAACTGACTGCTCGGAGGAGCCCCACCAAGTACCAGCTGGCTGCGACCTCACCACAACTCGCCCTTCCTCGAGTTTCACTTACGGGCCCCACTGCTGGTCCACGTCCGCTCCCCTCTGCACGAGAACCGGGATCGCTTCATGGTGCTTGTTCGTGACCGCCGGGCTCAGAACGGGCTGGTCTTTGCTGTCACTGCAGTTGGGATCTGCTCCCTGCCGCGTGTAGAAAAGGACAAACTTGCACAAGGCCTAAGCTCAACGTCACCCGCTCGCCATCCTAGTAAGTATAACAAACCCTTGATGGAACTAAACTGCTTTAACTCAAAAGAAGCAGGAACCCCAAGACCCAACCTACAAAGACAGAGCTGCCAAGTCATGTGCGTGATAAAACTTGTGTTTCTGCTCCCCCAGCAGGAGGCCAGCCACCTGGATGGACAACCTTGTTTCTTTAGGAAACATCATGGTCACACAGGGTCACAGACCAGGGATTCTGTCCACCTTCCTGCACTTTATTTGGGCTCCTGTGCACTTTTCTGCCTATTTTCTTTGCTATAAAAATTAGCAACAGGTAACAATTAAGGTAAAGTTTTTGACTAGCCGTTTAGCCCACTTCCAGACGGTTTTAAGTTAAGCGGCACTGTGATTATCACAATATCGAACGAAACTTCCATCTGAAAGAGACGGGGTGGCAGGCCTGGCTGAGAGCCTCAGGGAGGCGTGTTCTTGGGCTGCACTTACTTCATCACATAGCTGTTCCATCACAGACACTCTTCCTTCCCCTGCTGGTCCGACTTCCTTCAGCAGAAGCCTGTTTTCAGGCTGCAGAATCACAGAAGGTGGTCATTTGCACGGCCGCAAAATCTTTTTACTGTCACGCCCCACTTGTCCAGGCTCAACCCTCAGGGCAAATGTTTCCTCTCCTGGGTAAGTTCTGAGTCCCAGGGACAGGTGAGTGTGAGCACAAGTGTGTATGTGTGTGTGTGATGTGTGTGTGGGGTGTGTGTGTATGTGTGTGTGGTCTTCAACAGCCAGCAGCACAAATAAACACATCTAATGTAAATCTAGCCAGTCTTTGAGGTCTTGCCTGGGGGAAGGACACCACACTGACATTTTTTCATGTTATTAAGGGCAGGGATGCAATGAGAAACCTCGTAAAACCTCAGAAACCACACACTAGTTTTATTATGAATATTTCGAGGAAAAGCAACCAGGTGAATCCTAAAGTTTACGCTGCATGCTTTATAAGGTGTTCGAAATCAGCCCGAGTGTGACCACCTGCCTGCGGAGAACCCTCCCCCGCCCCCGACCAGGCTGGGTGCCCGTGTGCCTGCCAGCAGGCCCCAGGGCCCCGCGTGACTGAAGTGGTGGGGCTGGAGGGGGGAACTGACCCTGTGTCCACCTCCAGCTCGCTGCCACAGCCAAAGACGGCCGACCGGAGGGCAAGGTGGTGGGTGAGCAAGGGCACCCACTGTCTCTCCAAAGCTCCCATTAAAACTATTCATGGTCCATAATTGTGAAAAACAAAACTCTTAACAGCTGAGGGAAACCGGGAAAGGGTACCATGCATGGATCAGAAATGGTGAAGAATCCCAAAGATTGAAAGCAGATGGAATCAGACTGACAGGGAAATCAAAGCCAAGAGGAAAACCAGCTGCAGACCCCAGACATGTGAGTGTGTTCTCTCCCGGGAGCCCAGCAGGAGGGCGGGCGTTGGGTGTGGCTGAATCCACAGCGTGTTATTAAAGGGCTTTACCATGAATCACGGGGATGGCTGGCATCCTCTCCGCTCTCCCTGCTTAAACCCTGATACTATTTTCCATACAGTTCACAATTGGCCTAACAGAGGCTTCTCCTGGGAGCACTGGGCCTGGGAAGGGCGAAGGGCAGAGCCCAGACGTGGCACGGGTTTGGAGAGCCAGGAAGGAGTGGAAACCACCACGGCACTCCCACTACCGCGCTCACAGGCAGAGCAAAGGCCTTCCCGTGCTGGCAACTTCGAGGACCCTCCTCCACCCACAGAGACCTCAGGCCCACAGACCCAGCTGGGCACCCGTGCTAATCACACTAGCCCTTCATTTATCAACATGACCTAGCAACCAAGGATCATCACATGTTCGAGACAAACCAAAATCAAGAAAGAGAAAGATGAGCAGATAGAACTGACCCCAGAGGAAACAGGTGATCAGGAGACTGAGGAGAACTTTAAAATAATTCCAGTGAATAATCTTGAGAGATTTTAAAGGTTTTGCCTCCATAAAGTAAAAACACACTGCTATAAAAAAGGGAACAGAAAATGAAAAAGTATTCTTCCGTTTAAACAATCTCAAAATAAAACATTAGATGCACAGGCTGAAGAAGACAGCTCTAAGGATCAAGGAGAACACATACCGTAAGCTGCTGCTCCTTCTCTTGAAACGTTTTGGTCTTGAAATTCTTGGTCCTTGTGACCTTCTCCGTGGTGTCTGGGGTGTTCTGGCTGTAGTCACTCACTGGAATGACAGGAGTCGAGGACCAAAGTGAAGTCCCCCGCCACTCCCATCATGTAAAGAGCCACTCTCCTGCCATGCCCTCCCTCAAGAGGTCGGAAGGAGGAAAAGGCTTTTATAGAAATTTCTATTTGATGAAACCTGGCCCGAAGGACTCCTGGGGCTGTCCTTCTTGGTCCAGAACCAGAGGATGGGAGGAGGGAGGGGAATAAAAGGGGCTATAGTTCTCAGGCCCCAAAGAGCACCCCCTGCCCCAATTTATCTCCCCAGTTCCTGTGAAAGACTGCAAAGGTCTCAGGCCTGACTTTGGGGTGGCCAGAGGAATAACATGGGTGGAACGTGAAAGTAAGAGGCCTGGCTGGGCCGGCAAATCTTAAGCAGTTCTCTCCATCCTCGCCAAGTCACTGTGTTGTTTTTGGTCAACAGTTCTTTAGGTTTCTCTTTTTTAATTATTATTTTTTCTTCCAGGTTTACTGAGACGTAACTGACATACAGCAGCACTGTATGAGTTTCAGGGGCACAGCAGAATGATTTGACTTACATACACCATGAAATGATGACCGCCAGAAGTTTAGTGAACATCGTCATCTCATATAGAAACAAAATGAAAGAAATAGAAAAAAAATTTTTTCCTCGTGATGAGAACGTGTAGGATTTACTTTCCTGTAACAACATCCATATAGAACTGGTCAACTGCTTTAAAGTCCCCAGAAGGGGACAACTCACCCAGGTTGGACCCGCTGCTGAAAAGCCCGTTCCCTCCCTCGGTGACACTGCTCAGAAAGTGGTCGCTGAACTTCACCGCCTTGTTCAGGTAAAGGTTCTGGCCAATGAAAAAATTCCAGCACCATGAAAGATGAGGCTGCCGCGTCCCAGCAGAATGGTCTCCCTGCTCACCTGCTCCTCTTTCTGTTAACGACAGCCCTGTCTACCCAGACAGTCAAGCCTGCAGCGTGACCATGCTTCCAGACACCTCTCTCACCTCACCGTGATGTTTTGTCCATTCTGCCTCTTACGCAACTCCTCATTCTGGCCCCTCTTCTCACAGCGAGATCATTGCAACAGCCTCCAAACAGGTTCCTGACAGCCCACCTTCCCTGTGGCTGCCCCAGCCCCTTTATACAATGAATGTATACGTAACTGTGTCCCTCTGTGCTTACAACCCTTCCATGTCTTGGGATTAGGGTGGCCTGATGGGGAGGCTCAGGCTGCAGAGTCTGTATCCTGGTTTGGTCACTTAGTAGCTTAGGGGCCTTGGAAGAAGCAAGTTGCTTAACTTCTCTGAGCCTCAGTTTCCTCACCCGTAAAGCGGAAATATTATGACCAGCCTCAAAGAGAGGTTGTCAAAGCAAAATGAGGTTACATGGATGTCTATAAAATGAGGATGGGTGATACACAGGCCAGACCCAGGATTCTGTATCCACTGGACCGGTTCCACAGCGTGGCACCCTGCTCCTGCCATCGGGAGCCACCTGCTACTTCCTGAGCACAGAACACGCAGGCTAAGAAAAAACACACACAGAACCGGGGACACATCCCTGACTTCTACGCTATGGACAGCATATTGCAGGTGCTCTCGTGTCTGTCCAGTTCCCCTTAACCAGTCAGGTACCATCCCAGCTGCCACGTTGGCTGCTAACAGCTCACAGCTGACCCCCGTCTCCAGCTGCCCTCAGTAGATGGGTGCTGACCTGCCCTAGCGGTTATGCCCCTCCCCCCAGCCTCAAGTGGGGACAACTGTGTGGTGTGACTCGCCGTGTTCTGTGTCCCTCAGTCCCATTCTCCTGAAGCACCTCCTCACCCAAGCTCTGCTGCAGCCACACAACCGAAAACACAGCATTTAGTGCTTTCCTTGGTTACAAAGCACATTCACATGTATCTTCCCACTGGACACTCCCAGCCTCCCTGTGGGTCAGGCAGGGCCCAGCTATCTGTCCCAGTTTTAGAGACATCGTGAGCACCCTGCCAGGTCACGGCCAGGCCCCAGTTCCCCTCCTTTTCCTTGCCTTCTTCACTCTCTTCTCAATCCATTAATTATCCTTTTGTATGTTGTGACTTCTTGTCCAATGAAACTAAAGCTGCCTGTATCAGTTAATGTTTGTCACACACTTATGGGCTCCATGGCAATGCTCCAGTTACCAAATGAGACGGAAGATCAAGGGAGACATGGCCACAAAGTACGGCTTATTTTTATAGGCAAATAGGTCCAAGTACATATCAGCAAACATTTCTGTCAGTCTTTCGCCTATACTCAGACTTCAGTGGGTATAAATAAACCTGAGAACTACAGGACCAACAGGGTAGGTGATAATTTCTTTCTGTTCTTATGACATCTTTATGTGCCTGAAAGCTGGCTTCTCTGAGGTTTAGCTCAGTTATTTATCTAATTCTATGAAATTGCTGGCCTCCAGTTAAGTTTCATAATATTCTAAACTCTTCCTTTCTATGGATTATGCAGAAGGATTTCAATAAATCATAAGCTACCATTTACTAGGTCAGTCAATTTTGAAATGAATAACTTCCGGCGGTTTTACTCACCTTGTTTGAGACTTGAATATAATTCAGCCTGATGCTAACTTCATAGCCATCCTCATGGATGGTAGCAGAGATGAGCTTGTAAAAAAGTATTAGAGAGAATTCACAACCATGAGTGTGGGACTCAAAGCCCGGAGCCACGGCCAAGAAATTATGAGATGCTAAGCTGTACATTTAATCAAACATTTAATTAACACAAAGGCAGGCAGGAAAAGAGAAACAAAAACTAGATGAAATAGGACACAAATGGCAAAATGGCAGACACAAATCCAGCCTTCTCTATAATTCCGTTAATTATAAATGAACTAAATACTCCAATCAAAGAGCGACTGCCAGATTGGTTAAGAAAGCAAGACCCAAATTGATACTCTCTATAAGAGACACACTTTAATGAAGCCACATGGCTGCAAGTCATCACCTGGCAAAAAGTAACCTGGGAGGGCCAGGCCTTGGCAATCAAGGGCCAAGTATTCAGATGAGAAGCTGTCTCTGTAAATAGCGGGAGGAATTTAGATCAATGGGGCTCAGCAAATGCTTTAAGGATCAGATAGTAAATATTTAGGTTTTGTGGGCCATACGCTCCTTGCCATTGCAGTGCAAAAGCAGCTACAGACAATAAGTAAATGAATGAGTGTAGCTGTGACCCAATAAAACTTGATTTACAAAACTGGTGGCAGGCCAGATTTGCCCCACAGGCCACAGTTTTGAGACCCCTAGATTAGGCCAAGGAATTAATAAACCACCAAAATAGATTATCAAAGGAAACTGAGCACTACTTGACAATGACACAGTTCCAGTGTTGGCCTAACTTGGTGGCAGAGGAGGGGATGGGCTAACTTTGAAAGGTTCTTTTAGTCTCATGACAGAGGAAAAGGTCTTCTCACAGATGTGTGTCTTTATAACAGCAGTATCCCTGGGGTCTGACAGACCTGCTTCAAATCCTGAATCCCCTGAGACCCAGAGTGTAGTCTTGGGCAGGTCACCAAATCTCTCTGAGCCAGTTTTCCTGGATGTCAAATAAGGCAAGGAGGCATGGAAGGTGGGGCAGGAAAAAGAGAAAGGGCAAGTAAAGTGCAATTTCAGGACAGTCTGTGTGAGCAGCCTCAGCCTGATCCCATGTTATGCTCCAGAGAGGAAGTCCTGCTCAGAGGCCACCCACCTTTCCCATCCTGGGCTCTGCAATCAAGGCCCGGAATTCGGGGTTGTTCTGAGCGTAAGACCTGAGGTGAGCGGAGATATGGTCCACCTGTTTTCTCCAGTATCCTAAAGAAGGAGAGAAACCCAAACACATGGATGATTCTTCTGGGGTGAAGGAGGAAAAGTGTCAGCATGCAACATGCATTTTCAGAGAGCTCATTTCTCTTTGCCAAACTCTGTGATGTTTTTTGCTTTCTGAACCTCGACTGTGCACTGGAATAAGTTCCATGAATATTATAGAATTCCAAAGGAACGTATTTTGTTTGCCATATCTGGGGTCTTTTTCTTTTATTCTTTTAAAATTAACCATATTGAGAAACAACTTACTAATAAAGTGCCCCTATTTTAAAGGTAAGTGCCCCTATTTTGAGTTTTGGAAAGTGTATACATCCCATCGATATGGAGAACATTCCCATCACTCCAGAAAGCTTCCTGTGCCCCTTTCAGTCTGCACAGGGTTTAAAATAATTCGAATTTATTGCCACCATTTAAGGCCTGAGAGAGTTCACATGAGTCTGGTTTCTCGTGCACAGGTGGGCGATACAGCAGCACTGGGCCTGCCCTTCTGCCAGGCCTGGCTGCCTGGGGCCGAGGGGTGGCTGCCCTCTTTGGACGGGGCAGGGCGCTCCAGCCGGCCACAGCCCTTGCAGGCCTGGCTGCCTGCCTTTACTTCCTGGCTCTGCTCTGTGGCCACTTGAGTATGAAAGCCTGCATCGGATCCCACCTCATCATTTTACCAGTGAGGACAGTAAAGCTGAGAGCAATTGGGTGGCTTTTGCAAGGTCATCCAGACATCTAAATCTTACTCAGCCTTACTTTCCTTACCTATAAAATGGGACTAATACCTCTTACCTCATACGTTATTGTGACACCAAATAAGAGAACCTCAGTGTCTTAGTTTGGGTTCCCCTGACAGCAGAGCCTGAGACGAATATTTAGGACACGTAGTTTCTTTTGAAGGTGACCCTGGGAAGCACGAATGATGGAGCAGAAACAGCAGGACAGGGCAGGAAGGGAAGTCAATTAAGAATCTGTTAAAAGCTGGTCAACGCCGTGGGCAGTGGGGCTCCGTCCTGCTGGGACCTAAGAGGAACCAGGCAGAACACACCCCAGGTCTGTGTGCTGGACAGAAGGACCGAGGCATTCACTCTCCGCCCCCGGCCCCGTGTGTGAGCTCCAGCACTTCTGAACTGCACCCGCCTGTGGACCGGCAGTCTTCTACTGCTCTGAGGCAGCAAAGCAAAGAGATGCCGTGGCACGTTTGACGAGGGACGCGAGCTAAGATGCGCAGAACCAACCACCACGCTGTGCTGGAATCAGGAGGGCAGAGGGGTCTGGGCATCACGAGAGTCGGCTGCCAGTAGCTGACATAACACCAGAGGGAGCACTGAGCCCAGCACAGGGTTTGGCACAAAGTAGGCACATTCACCCCACAAACAGTCACTGAGCACCTCCTGTGTGCCACACATGAGGGCTGGGGATACAGCAGTGAACAAAGTTCTTGCCCTTGAGGAGTTCACAGGTGGACCCAGAGAAAATACAGGTAAATAAATAAATACGCAGGCAGGAGTATGCTAAACACGAAGATCTGACTGAGAATCTACAACAGATGTACAATTCCAAGATCAAATGTCAACTCTCAAAAAAGCCTACAGGGAGGGCTTTATGGAAAGGCTGGGAGGGGTGAGGGGGTCTTTTGGAAAAGGTCCTGGCAAGACCTAAGTCCTCTTTTGGGGGGTGAGGTCTGCTCCCTCCCAGCTTGGGATGAAAGAGGGTGTTCCAGGGGCTGCCTTCTGCTATAGGGAACTGAGGTCCCATGTCTATTTTCTGTTGGTGCCAAGCAAAGTGCCCCAGAACTTGGTGGTTTAAAACGTCAACCACCTGAGGCCTCACACTTCTGTGGGTCCGGAGTATGGTCAGCGCCCAGCAGGGACGGCTCATCTCTGCCCCACATGGTATCAGCCGAGCCATCAGCTGAGGCTGGGGCTCCGAGATGGCCTCATCCCTGTAGCTGTGGCCTCGGCTAAGATGGCACAGAGCTGGGGGTCGCCTGGCCTCTCTTTTCCCGTGACTGCCGCCTGCACCCTTTCAAACGTCAGCAGTCTTTGTGGTGGCTGTTGGCTGGGCCTTGAGGCATCTGTCCTCATTCAGTGATCTGTCCTGACCTCTTTACACGGCACTCACTTCCTGGGGAGTAAGTGCAAGCTCCCAGCCCTCCTAGGTCCAGGCCCGGAACTGTCGTGGTGTCTCTTCTGCCACTTCTGCTGATGAAAGCAACTCGCAAGGCCAGTCTAGATTCCAAAGGAAGGGAAACAGCATACAGGGGTGGGAGAGGTCATTCTGGTCATCTCTGCAGACGATCGACCAGGACACTCATGCCTGGAAGACAGTGGACTGGGTCCTGACTCCCAGTTGGGAAATCCATGAGGCAAGAGAAGAGCTGGGAATGACTGACTCCCAGCTCTGCAGCCCAAGGAACTCAGGGGACCTCATTCCCGTGGAACTATAAAATAAACAAACATTTAAAGTGTCTGGGGCTTCCCTGGTGGCCCAGTGGTTGAGGGTCCGCCTGCCGATGCAGGGGACGTGGGTTCGTGCCCCAGTCCGGGAAGATCCCACATGCCGCAGAGCAGCTGGGCCCGTGAGCCATGGCCACTGGGCCTGCGCGTCCGGAGCCTGTGCTCCGCAACGGGAGAGGCCACAACAGTGAGAGGCCCGCGTACAGCAAAAAAATAATAAAAAATAAAGTGTCTGGAAATGGTTCTAGGGACATAGAGCAAATACAGAAACATCTGAAGAAGAAACTGTGCCAAAACTCAGAACAGCAAGAGTCTGTGGTGTTTGAACGATGACCCACCCTCTCCTCCTCTCTCTCAGCTGAGCACGATGAAAACTTCATTCCACATGGTTCAACCATAAACACACAGCTCCCTCTCCTCCCAGCTCCCAGATCCCAGCTGGAGAGCCACGGAATCTTCCCAGAAGAAGCAGGATTTCAGTGTTTCTCATCCCGCCCCCAATTACCTGCTGCAGAGACCAAATTCTGGGCAAGTGCAGTCAGGAGTGGGGGCCCCCCTCCTCTGTCCAGCCACCATTTATGGGATGGACGCTCTCCTTTGGGTCTGGTACACTGAGAATACTGCGGTCCAGGTCATCCTCGTACAGGCTTATTTGTAAAGCAGAGGTCTCATAGCAGAAGAGGCAAGTCAAGAAGACCAGAGGTGACAGCTGCACCCCCTTCACTGAGTGCCCAGCCGCTGAAGAGAAACACACCATTGTCCCCACCCCCTGATCCAGAGCATTGGCTCAGATATTTTGCACAAGGGAAGATAAGACAGAGAGCTCCGAATCTCCACAGGAACCCACTCCTTTGGCAAGAGTGTGAGGAAGTTCAGGCCTAAGGATAACAGTGAATGATGTGGTAAAAAGCAAGTAAAAGAAGCCTAGAGATAGGAGTTAAACCATAGGCTGGCCAGTTTACCAAAGAGAACCACAGAAGTAAACAGCTAAGAAGAGCTCTCCTGAAGTCTGAAAAGTATCTCAAACACTGATCTCAAAAACTATCCCTATAAAGAATCTCAAATTTAATTGGATTAGGGAGCCGACAGCAGCCGCGCAGCGGGCCCAGACCCACGTGACCGAAGCTCCTGCAAACTTGGGCGCACGCTCGCACCACTGCGCCGGCGGCCCGAGCGATGAAGACGGTGGCCCCCTAGACGCGGTTCTACTCCAACAGCTGCTGCCTGTGCTGCCATGTCCACACCGGCACCATCCTGCTCGGCGTCTGGTACCTGATCATCAATGCCGTGGCACTGCTGATTCTACTGAGCGCCCGCCCTGGCTGATCCAGATCAGTATCGCTTTTCAAGTTCTGAACTCGGAGGTGACTTGGAGCTCATGGATGATGCCAACATGTGCATTGCTATCGCAATTTCTCTTCTCATGATCCTGATCTGTGCAATGGCTACTTATGGTGCATACAAGCAACACGCAGCTTGGATCATCCCATTTTTCTGTTACCAGATCTTTGATTTTGCCCTGAACACCTTGGTTGCAGTCACTGTGCTTGTTTATCCAAACTCCATCCAGGAATACATACGACAGCTGCCTCCTGATTTTCCTTACAAAGATGATATCATGTCAGTGAATCCTACCTGTTTGGTTCTTATTATTCTTCTGTTTATCAGCATCATCTTGACTTTTAAGGGTTACTTGATTAGCTGTGTTTGGAACTGCTACCAATACATCAATGGCAGGAACTCCTCTGCTGTCCTGGTTTATGTTACCAGCAATGACACTATGGTGCTGTTACCCCCGTACAATGATGCCACTGTGAATGGCGCTGCCAAGGAGCCGCCACCACCTTATGTGTCTGCCTAAGCCTGGAAGTGTGGCATAGCTGGGAGCGATGGCTTGACTTTCATACATCAGAGAAATAGTTCTTTAATTTTACTTCTGAGGTGAGCTCTCTGTGCCTATTTGTTGCTGAAAGGCTACAATTTAAAATTTTAGATGTTAAGTTGAAACTCTCTGTAGTTTGAAACCTATGCTTTAGCTAGAGCACCGTGATAGAGTAACTGTAGAATTCTTTCTGTGGGGTTGGGGTGGGCTCCCCTAGTCTTTCCTCAGCATTGAAATTACCCAACAATCCGGATGAACCTTTTGTCCGAGGAGTCTGTTGTACGTGCTGAGCCCCAGAGTTGAAGAATTTGTGACACTTTTCTCTCCATTTCCTCCTTTCTCTTTTGAAAGCGTAAAATAAAATCAAAATTATACAATGCTTTTCTTAGGCCACTCCAGTTTATAGAACAAACCGTTAGGAGAAAAGGAATGTTAATCGTGTAAGGAGTCCATATATACACATAAATAAAACAAGAATTTCCTTAGATCCTTTATGATTTAAATTCAGTGACAATTTGAGTTTGCTGGTCAAGGATTTTGTCCACAGGTTAAATTGAGGCCCTTTGTCAATTGCCGGCAGTGGGGACAGTCAGTCACCACCCCGGTGGCTGCTCTTGTACACCCATGTCTGGGGTCACAGCACGGTGTGTTAGAGGAGAACCGATTGGTACTGTGTTGTATCAGGTTCTCCCTTTCTCACAGTTTCCCATCCCCACTCAGAGCCTAGCCTGACTCAGGGAGGACATCCATCAGCTTTTGTCAAGTGGAATTGCTGATATGTATTTACCCAACAATCTGTAAAAAGGTTTTCTTCTCTCCCTGCAAGGCACATCCTACTACTTTGAATTTCTGAGTATGCCTCGTCATCTTTTAAAATGAGTGTAATACAGACTTCAGAAAAATGGGAGGTGGCGGGGGTGCTTTCCTTGCAAAATGCCCTTATCTTGACTACCTGAATTTCAAGGGACTTTTATATATTCGTATGTTCAAAAGTCACAGCTCTCCTGTTTGTTCATTATTGAATGTGCTGTAAATGAAGCCATTTGCAATTAAAGTGAGTTTACCCACATCCAAAAAAAAAAAAAAAGTAATTGGATCAGCCTGTAGAGCAATTTACACCCCCAGAGTGTGGTGGAAAGTAATAAAGCAATCAGCCAGCAATAAGTGGAACTTAAAGGCTGGTTATGGTCAGGGAAAGAGATGGTCAAAGGGAGCCTTGCTAAAATCGCGGTCATCCTAGGGTGACAGGGTGCATGGCCAAGGCCTCACTCTCCAAGGAGCAACTTCAGAGGTGTCCCACTGTGGGGGTGAGACAGAGCTCAGGAACCTGGTCCAGCTGGTCACTAAACAAACAGACAAGCAAATAACAGTAACAAGCCTGGAGGTGAGGTCAGTACCCAGAGTTGCTACAATATGTTATTTTAAATACCCAGGTTCCAAAAAAAAAAAAAAGAAAATTTAAGAGACAAAAAAAGAATGCAAAGAAACAAGAAACTGTGATTCACACACAGGAAAAAAAACAGGCAACAGAAACTGTGAGAGAGGTCACATGTTGGAGATTTAACAAAGATTTCAAAGCAGCCATTGTAAATATATCCAAAGAACTAAAAGAAACGATGCATGAAGAAGTAAAAGAAGGTGCCTCATGAAATACAGAATATCAATAAATACATAGAAATTATATATAAAGAGAACCAAATAGATATTGTGTAGCAGAAAAGCATAATGACTGAAATTAAAAATTCACTAGAGAGACTCAGAAGTTAATTTGAACTGACAAAAGAAAGAATTAGCAAATTCAGAAACAGATCAACAGACATTATGCAATGCAAAAAACAGAGAGAAAAAAAGAATGAAGAAAAATGAACAGAGCCTAAGAAACCTGCAGGAAACTATCAAACATACCAACATATGCATAATGAGAATCCCAGAAGAGGGGACAGAGCAAAATGCAGAAAAAATATTTGAAGAAACAATGGCCCCAAACTTCCCAAATTTGATGAAAGGCGTGAATTTACACATCCAAGCAGCTCAACAAATTCCAAGTAGGGTCCACACCAAAAGACACAATTTTGAGAGACAAAAACAGAGAATCTTGAGAGCAGCAGGAGAGAAGTGACTCATCACATACAAGGGATCTGCAAGAAATTAACAGCAGATTTCTCACCAGAAATCATGGAGGCCAGAAGACAGTGGGATATCATATTCAAAGCGCTCAAAAGAAAAAAAAAACCTGTCAACCAAGAATCCTATTCCCAGAAGTTATCTTTCAAAAATGAAGGCAAAGTGAAGACATCACCAGACACTACAAAACTGAGGGAAGTCATTGCTATCAGACCACCCTATAAGAAACACTAAAGAAAGCCCTTCAGGCTCAAAGCAAATGACTCCAGACAGTAATGTGAATCCATACACACAAAAAAACAAAGAGCACTGATAAAGTAACCATGTAACTATAAAAGACATTATAAATGCCTATTTCTTTTCTTCTCCTAAAAAATATAATAATATATTGCATAAAATAATATGTATATAGGTGTAGTATTTGTCCTATAACATATAGAAATGTAATATCTTGGCCAATAAGAGCACAAAAGAGGTGGACAGGAGCAAAGCTTGATTGGGCTAAGGAAATGGCTCCAGATGGTAACTCAAATCCACAGGAGTAAACAAAGACGACTAGAAATGGGAAGAAAGGAGGCTAATATAATAAAAGTCATAAATATATAATAAAGTTGACCCTTGAACAACACAGGGGTTATGGGCACCAACCCCCCATGCAGTTGAAAATCTGTATATAACTTTATACTTGGCCCTCCGTATCCATGGTCCCACATCCGTGCACTCAACCAACTGTGGATCATGTAGTACTGAAGTAAGCATACAGTGAAAACAAAAAATCCACATATAAACAGACCCACACAGTTCAAAGCCATGTTGTTCAAGGGTCAACTGTAGTTCTTTCTTCTTTCAGCATTTTTAAAAGACATAAGGTTATATAAAGTAATAAATATAACAGTGTTTTGTTGGGTTTGCAACATATATAGATGTAATATATATATGTAGGCATTGTTGTTATATATACCTATAAAACCAGGAAGAAAGAACAGAGCTATATAGGAGTAGCATTTCTGTGTCACACTGGAATTAAATTACTATAAATCTGAAACATATTCTGATAAGATGTGTAAGGTAAGGGGCTTCCCTGGTGGTGCAGTGGTTAAGAATCTGCCTGCTAATGCAGGGGACACAGGTTCAAGCCCTGGTCTGGAAAGATCCCACACGCTGAGAAGCAACTAAGCCTGTGTGCCACAACTACTGAGCCTGGGCTCTAGAGCCCGTGAGCCACAACTACTGAGGCTGCATGCCACAACTACTGAAGCCCACGCACCTAGAGCCTGTGCTCTGCAACAAGAGAAGCCACCACGATGAGAAGCCCACACACCACAATGAAGAGTAGCCCCTGCTTGCCACAACTAGAGAAAGCCCACGCAGCAATAAAGACCCAACGCAGCCAAAAATAAAATAAATAAAATTTTTATAAAAAAGATGTATAATGTAAGCCCTAGAGCAACAACTAAGGGAATAAGCTGGTATGGAAAAACCTGAACGAACTTTTTGGTCAACCCAATATACAGGGGAAAAAACCCATTAAACATTCAAATCTTACATTAGAAAATATGCAACACAAAAGCAAGCAGTAAAGGAGGAATACAGGAACAAAAAGATACAAACATTTAGAAAAGAATGAGTAAAATGGAAGATACAAATCCAACTTTATCAATAACATTAAATGTGAATGAATTTAACAACCCAATCAAAAAACAGAGATTTTAGACACTTTAGATTCAAAAATACAAACAGATTAAAAGTAAAAAATATGGAAGTATATATATCATGCAAACAGCAACCACAAGAAAGCTGGACTGACTATACTAATACCAGACAAAATAGATTTTAAGACCAAACAAAATGTTACTAGATAAAAATAGGGACATTTTATAATGAAAAAGGGTATCATGAAGGTATAACAATGATAAACAATTGTAAGTATGTACCTAATAACAGATAACCAAAATACATGAAGCAAAAACTGAGGGAAATGATGGGAGAAAGACAACTCAGCAACAATGGTTGGACACTTTAATATCCTATTTTCAAAATGGATAGAACAACTAGGCAGAAGGTCAGCAAGAAATAGAACACTTGAACAGCACTCTAAACTAGCAGGACCTAATGGACATCTACAGAATATTCCACTCCCAAGAGAATATATATTCTTCTCAAGGGCACATTCTCTCAATGGATTCTCCAAGATAGACCATATGTTAGGCCATGTCAAGTCTCAATAAATTTAAAAGGGTTAAAATCATACAAAGTATGTTTCTGATCACAATAGAATGAAACTAGAAATCAATAACAGACAGAAATTTGGGGAACTCACAAATATTTGGAAATTAAATAATTCTTAAACAACCAGTGGGTCAAAGAAGAAACCACAGGGGAAACTAGAAAATTCATTGTTGAAAGAAAATGAAGATACAACACCAAAACTTCTGGGATGCAGTGAAAGCAGCACTCCCAGGGAAATTTATAGTTGTAAATGCCTACATTAAAAAAGAAGAAAGGTCTCAAATCAAGACCTGAACTCCACGAAATAAATAAATAAATAATTTCACCTAAAAAAAGAAAAAAGACCTGAACCTTTGACCTTGAGAAACTAGAAAAAGAGCAAACTCCACCTAAAGCAAGAAGAAATAAGGAAATAATGAAGATTAGAGTGGAAATTAACGAAAGACAGAACAGAAAAGCAATACAAAAAATCAACAAAACCCGAAGTTGGTTCTTGAAAAGAGATCAGCAAAATTGGCAAATCTTTATCTAGACTCACCAAGAAAAAGAGAAGTGACTCAAATTGCTAGAATCAGAAATTAAACAGGGGATATTACCACCAACCTTATTGAAATAAAATGGATTATAAAGGGATACTATGGACAGCTGGATGCTAATAAATCAGGCAACTCAGATGAAATGATGGTCAGCATCATTAGTCATCAGGGAAACGCTGATCAAAACCATAATGAGGGCTTCCCTGGTGGCGCAGTGGTTGAGAGTCCGCCTGCCGATGCAGGGGACACGGGTTCGTGCCCCGGTCCGGGAAGATCCCACATGCCGCGGAGCGGCTGGGCCCGTGAGCCATGGACGCTGAGCCTGCGCGTCCGGAGCCTGTGCTCCGCAACGGGAGAGGCCACAACAGTGAGAGGCCCGCGTACCGCAAAAACACCAAACAAACAAACAAAAAAACCCATAATGAGACACTGCTCCACACCCACTAGGATGCTTGTAATGAAAACGTCAAATAATAACAAGTGCTTATAAAGATGTGGAAAAATCGGTACCCTCATACACTGCCAGTCAGAATGTAAAATAGTGCAGCCACGTTGGAAAACAGTCCAGAAGTTCCTCAGAAAGTTAAACATGTTACCATTTGACCCAGCAACTGCACTCCTATGTACATATCCAAGAGAAATGAAAACATATGCCACAGAAAACTTTCTACGTGAATGTTCGGAGCACCATTATTCTTAACAGTCAAACCTGTTCACACACACACACACACACAAAGCTGGACACAACTCAAATGTCTATTACTAGTGAACATACAAACAAATGTCATATATCCACACAATAGAATATCACTGAGTCATTAAAAAAATGAATAAGTACTGAAAACATGTTACATGGACAAAACTTGAAAACGTCATACTAAGTGAAAGAAGCCGGTCACAAAAGACCATATTATATGCTTCCACTTATATGTGCAGAATAAGCAAATCCATAAAGGCAGAAAGTAGATGAGTGATCGTTACATCCTTGGGAGGGGGATGTACAGTGTTTACTTCTGGGGGGATGAAAAGGTTCTAGAAATGCAGCGGTGATGGCTGTACTGCTCATGTACTAAATGCCACTGAATTGTACCCTTTAAAATGGTTAAGATGGTGAATCTTGTGTCATGTGAATTTGCCACAATAGAAAAAGAGATTATGGCAGTCAGCAGTAACGACGCAGACTAAGCACATTCCTGTGTTAGTAGTACACATTCTTTTTTTTTTTTTTTTGCAGTACGCGGGCCTCTCACTGTTGTGGCCTCTCCCGTTGTGGAGCACAGGCTCCAGACGCTCAGGCTCAGCGGCCATGGCTCACGGGCCCAGCCGCTCCGCGGCACGTGGGATCTTCCCGGACCGGGGCACGAACCCGCGTCCCCTGCATCGGCAGGCGGACTCTCAACCACTGCGCCACCAGGGAAGCCCAGTAGTACACGTTCTTATGTGCGACTTCATTTACCAACGTGACAACGGGGCTAAGAGTCAAAACATGCTAAAAGTTTAAGGAAGTGCTATTATTCATACAAAGCAAAATTACTTGAAGAAAGAAAAATAAAGGCACTTCTTGTACATAAAAATGAACCGAAAGGAAGATAAAAAATGTAATTTTCTTTCAGGGAAAGAGTGGGTTCCCTTCTGAGAGGAGAGGGTGTCTCACCTCTCCCTGGGCTGACGGCTGTGAGGAGAGGTTTATGGTCACTCATTTTCTCCTGCCTCTGCTTCTGGGAAGCCATTTCCAGTTCTTTTTTTGCCAGGAGGGTTCCAGACGGGTAGAACAGGCCAGTGGTCTGTGTGCCCACATCCTTCTTATGCCCAGCATCAGGCTTGGGCAAAGGAACATTTAGGGGCTGCCAGGCAGATCGAGGCTGTATAAGCAAGGCAGAAAACATTAAAAAAAAAACAAACTATAATATAAATTAATTCTCCATTTTATCACAGAAAACAATTCTAATCAGGAGTAAAAGTATCTCCAAAACACTGTACCTTGAACTAAAAGGGGTTTTCAGGCCTTGCCTCACCTTCTTTGCTTGTTTTTCGCAGCAACTCCCAGCCTGAGCCCTGAAGCCAGCCCCACCCCTTGTCCACTGACTGTCTCAAATTCGGCAAATCAACTGACGCTCCCTGTCCTGCCACCTGAGGACTGGAAATCTATCCTCTCAGCCCTACAATCCAGAGGAGCATAGACTTTACTACCCATCCACACTCAACTACTGGGCACCAACATTTTCTCTGAGACACTCTCCTGCATCTGGGCCTGGGGACCTGAGAGGACCACCACGCAAGGATATGTACGTTGCACACTGCACAAAAGCATTGCATCTAAAGGGGTAATATTCACATAGTGGACATTGTATGCTTGCATATTTATTAGGACAATTTTTATGGCAAAATAAAATGTCTAACAAAATTAGTAAATTACAATCAATTTCCAACAGATGGCAGTCAATTGTCTTGAGAAAAAAAACACCATGTCTCATTTGCACAAAGGTGCCACCTTGGTTATTGGCAGTCCCGGGATCTGCAAGTGTTTTCATTTGGGTTAAGAAACCATGAACTCCCTAAAAATGAATGCAAAGTTGCTGAGTGCACGTGCATTCTAACAATCATCAAGCTTCAAATTCTTCTAATGAAGAGATCTGAAGAATCTAAAGAAGAGAAGAAACCCGAAAAGTCTTTCTGTAGCTTAGACAAATTCATAAAAGTCTAACACAAAGCTGGTTACAGATTAAGTCCTTCCGAAAATAACCTTGTGAGATTTTCCTCAAATATGCCCAGTTGTTATAAGTGGCAAAAGCAATTTTACGAACCCAATATAAGTTTTCTAAAATATAAAAGAGCAGGGGGAAAGTTCTTGGCGTGCTACATAAGAAATTCACGAGACGAGAGTACATTCTATCCCATGTATTTTAAAGCTCCCTAATGACATTACATCTATTACCTTGCACACGCAGTTAGACTTCGATTTACTATAGATAAATGCATATTTACATCTTTGAATTCTGAAGAAATCACTCGAGTGTTTAAAACATAACGTGGTTGAAGGTATTTACACACCCAGTTGAAAGTCCACGAGAAAGGTCTAAGTGTTTCGGCTCTCTTCCCCTGGGTTGGCTCACAGGGTCGAGAACACAAATTCAGAGTCACAACCCCTTCCTGGGTCCAGTTCTTACTACCATGGAGGCCTCACCTCAGCAAAAGGGCCAGGTTCTCCAGCAGCTGGAGCCAAGCTGTTCTCCACACTAGGTCTTGCCAAGGACTTCACGTAAATACCACAGGAGCCACAGAATCGTGCAGATGGGTGATTGCTGGCTCCACATTTATAACAAACGGAGTAGCAAGTTGCAACGCCAGGCTAGAGAATAGAAAATACTTTTATATTTTCATGAATATCAGAGACACAATTTTCCCATACAAATTACGCCCATACCATACAATCTGCAGCCGTCCAAAGAACACATGCCCATACCCTCTGACCCTGTAATTCTACCTTCTAGAATTTATCCTACAGATGGACAAATTCACAAAGAAGTATATTCAAGATGATTCCCTGCAGGATTGTGGTTTTAGAGGAAATAACTGGAAACAGCCAGCCCTAAACGTCCAGCACCAGGGGATGGTCTAAACGCACCACGGGACATACAGACAGCAGAAAAAATGAGGAGGTTACTAATGAGATACACTGCTAGGAGCAAAGAACTGGGTCTGTGTTCATATTAGACTACCAGTTACTTATTAAAGCATCGAATGGCTGAAAGAAGACCTCTAGAAAGTGGGTAACAGTGATTACTTCTGGGGGTAGGAGCTGTGGGACTAGGATGGGAAGGGAGACTAACCCTTCACACAAAACCTCTTGCATTATTTACATGTGACCCTTACTCCAATAAATAATTCTGAGTGTTTCATTAAAAAGGTAAGTAGACAATTCATAAAAGAAGAAAACACCAGGAGTCAATAGATGAATGAAAAGGTTTAACCTCAAAAAATGCAGATGAAAACAGCAATGAGAGACCTTCTCAATTTGAGAGAACTAATGATCTCTGTCTGCAGATTCTTAGGGAAATAGGTGCTAGGACCCAAATCCCAAGAAGCGATTTCAGCAAGGCTGTGGAAGGGAGAAGCCTGGCTCTGGGGGACCCTGAGGCACAGAGAAGCTGTGTTAAAACCCCCATGGAGGCTCCATATCAAGCTTCCCCTGCTCTCACGTGGACGGGTGGACACAGGGCCGCACAGGGGGGTCAATACACCAATCCCCCTCCCCATCCAGAAGAGAAGGAAGCCCCAGACCAGTGCAAACCCTGGAAATACGGTGGTACTTCTGCCCCAAAGAGTAAAACTATGATGAGCTTCACCAGTGAATAAATTAGAACAAAGAACATGCGCTCCTTCATGGAAAGTCGAGGGAACTGGTGCCTCACATATCTTGAAGCCCCCGTTACCTGGGACGCCAAAGACAGCGTGCCTACCGCCCTCGCTGTGAGGATGTTACTAGAGAAAAAGCCTGAGGAGAGGGGGCAGCCTGAGAGGTCACGGCCGAGGCTCATCCTCTCTCCTTCGGACTCTGGTTTCCATCTGGCAATGTCAACTTACTTGCCACTCCTGACACAGGAGAAGAATTATTTTCTTTGCGGGAGGGAGTTGGGATTGTCTCGTGAGACTTTCTGAGACTCTGGCAGGTGGACCTGGACTAGAATCTTTGCTCCCGCTGCTAAACCCCACGGCAGAGGTGGCACGCGGGTGCCCTGGTCGGCTCTGTTTACAGACGAGGGAAAGCGAGGCACCGCGGGGGTGAGCCCCGCGATCTGAACCCAGGCCAGCCGACTCTACGCTATAGCCTGGCTTTCATCCACGACTCCACGAAGCCTCTTCAACACAGTGGCTCCCTCACGGGGCGCTCCTGCAGCGGGATTTCACCTGGTTAAGCGCAGCGCAGTCCGCTGGAGTGCTCAGCACAGGGTCAGGCTCCCTGTGTCAGCTTCCTTCCCACTAGACCTGATTTCCTGAAGGGAAAGGACTCTCATTTCACACTTTTCCCCACAATCACAGGACCTGGGACCTGGCACCTGGGAGCCATTCAAGTAGTTACTGAATGAATCAATCGATCAATGAATAACTGACTCCATTGATAACGGAATGTGTGCACACATTATAGAAAGTGTTTACTAAGGATAATTTTTCCTCAAAGAAAACTATGCGCCCAGTGTATCCTGTTTTACTTCAGGGACTGCTCCGTTGTCCTAAAACAGACATCTATCCAGAAAGAGGCTACACCAGCTCCCAACAACCACAGATTCTGAGAAAGAAGACCCCTTTAATATACACTTATCCTCGCCCCATTTATGTGCAATTAAAGGAAGACTATTTGGGATAAAATCAAAGGAGAAACCCTTTGGAAACTTTTCCTTCAGACTTAAATTTCAATTTATCCTGCTGTTAAAGCAGGGTTTTGATAGAAAACTTGCTAATCTGGGTTTCTAAATACAAAGCCTTCAGACCTTCCAATGAAATGCACAGTGATTCAGTTTTACATATATACATTCATACGTATATGCGTATATATATATATATTCTTTTTTCTCTTAATTTCTTTATAAGCCATACAATTGTTTAAAACATAAACCGCAACATTCTTGAAGGGTTTATGATGTATAAAGGTGTAATATGTATAACTGTAACATAAAGGATGGGGGAAAGGATATGAACCTATATAGGTGCAAGATTTCTGTATTTAACCTGATGTGGTACAATAATAACTAATTAGACTAAAAAGTTAAAAATGTATATTTGAATCACTAGGGCAACTACTAAAAAATAATGCCAAGAAATACAGCTAAAAAGCCAACGAGAAACTTAAAATATAATTCTAAAAAGTATTCAAAAACCCCCAAAAGTCAAGAAAGTAGGAACAAAGGAAACAAAACAGATGGGAAAACTAGAAATCAATAATAAAATGGTAGCTCAAAACCCAAACATATCAATAATTATATTAACCTTTGATGGACAAAACATTCCACTTTTAAGGCAGAAATTATCACAATGGATTTTTTTTTAAAAAGGAAAAACAAAATTTAAAAAATTAAAAAATAAAAAGGAAAAACAACTATATGGAAGCCACAGACAAGGTCCAACTATACAGGCTGAAAGTAAATACATAGATTAAAATATTCCATGTAAACAATAAAAAAGAAGGCTGGAGTGGTTCTGTATCAATATAGGCTGAAACAAGTTTAGGGGGAAAAATGTATTACAAGAGATAGAGAGGGAAATTTCATAATGATAAAGGTTAGATTCACCAGGAAGACATAACAATAAAAAATGTTTATGTGCTTAACAAAATACATGATGCAAAAAGTGACAGAATTAAAGACAGAAGTGAACAATTCCAGAATCATTGTTGGAGGTTTTAATACCCCTTTCTCAGCATTTATCAGAACAATTAGAATATGATCAGCAAAGACATATAAGATCTGTGCAACATTACACTTTGACTTCAGTGATATTTATAGAATACCCACAATGACAGAACACACTTTTAAGTGCAGCTGGTATGTTTTCCAGGTTAGATTATATACTGGGCCATAAAACAATTTTCATTGACTGAAAATAACTCAGATCATACAGGGTATGTTCTCTGACTATAATGGAATAAAATTATAAATGAGTAACAATAAGATGAGGGAAACCCCATATATTTGGAAATTAAACAACCAACCTATAAATAAATCATAGGTCAAAGGAGAAATCACAAGGGATGTTAGAAAATATACTTTAATAAAATTTTAATAAAACTAAACTGAATTATAATAAAAACACAACTTACATAAATTTGTGGAATATTGCTAAAGAAGTTCTTAGAGATAAATTTGTAGTCTCTTTTTAAAAAGAAGAAAAATTTTAAATCAAAGATTTGAATTCTCACCTTAAGAAATCAGAAAGAGAATATTAAATAAAATCTAAAACAAAGAGAAGAAAGGAAACAATAAAGAGCAAAATTCCAAAAAATGAAACCAAAAAATAAAGAAAATCAGTGAACCAGAAGCTAGTTCTCCGAAAAGATCCATAAAAGTTTTAAGTCTCTATGGGACTTCCCTGGTGGTGCAGTGGTTAAGAATCCACCTGCCAATGCAGGGGACACAGGTTCGAGCCCTTGTCTGGGAAGATCCCACATGCCAAGGAGCCACATGCCCATGCGCCACAACTACTGAGCCTGTGCTCTAGAGCTCGTGAGCCACAACTACTGAGCCCATGTGCCACAACTACTGAAGCCTGTGCACCTAGAGCCCGTGCTCCACAGCAAGAGAAGCCACCACAACGAGAAGCCCACTCACCACAACGAAGAGTAGCCCCCCCCACCGCAACTAGAGAAAGCCCACACGCAATGAAGACCCAACACAGCCAAAAATAAATAAATAAATAAATTTTAAAAAAATTATAAGTCTCTAGCTGGAGAGAGAGACTGAGAAAAAGAGAGAAAAGGCAGAGAAAGGATGAGAGAGAGAGAGGAAACTGAGAACACAAATTACAAACATCTGGAACGAAAGAGGCGGTCGCACTACAGATCCTACAGACATTAAAATGGTAAAGAGGGGAAGTCATGAAAAAAACTCCTGATAATACCAAGTGTTGGTGACAATGCAGAGAAACTGGAACCTCCATATCTCACTGGTAGGAATGTAAAACGGTATAGACACTTTGGGGAAAAAGTACGGCAACATCTTATAAAATTAAAGGGGAACTTAGATGGAACCAGCAATCCCAGTCCTATGTATTGACCCAAGAGAAATGAAAACTACGTCCACACACAAACTTGCATGTGGAATGTTCACAGCAGCATTATTCATAATAGCCTGAAACTGGAAACAACCCAAGTGCCTGTTAACTGGTGAATGGATGAATTCGTTATATTATATCCATACAGTGGAATAGTACTCAATTATCAAAATTTTTTTTTTTTTTTTTTTGCGGTATGCGGGCCTCTCACTGCCGTGGCCTCTCCCGTTGCGGAGCACAGGCTCCGGACGCACAGGCTCAGCGGCCATGACTCACGGGCCCAGCCGCTCCACGGCATGTGGGATCTTCCTGGACTGGGGCACGAACCTGTGTCCCCTGCATCGGCAGGTGGACTCCCAACCACTGTGCCACCAGGGAAGCCCAATTATCAAAATTTTTTAAAAATTAATACATACAACATGAATGAACCTCGAAACATTATGGTAAGTGAAGGAAATCAAACACACACACACAAGAGCTACATACTTCCTTAAAAGGCAATGCCACAGTGTCCAAAATGATGAGTATTTTCTGGGGCTGGTGGTTATGGGAGGGGCTCAGCTGCCAAGGAACATAAGGAAACTTTTTACGGTAACGGGACTGTTCTGTATCTTTACGGTGGTGGTGGTTTAAATGACTGTATATAACTACCAACAGTCATTAACCTGTAAAATTAAAATAGGTGAGTTTTATTGCTTATAAATAATACCTCTATAAAACTTGGAACAAAAAGAGTTCCTTTAAATCAGCTAGTCTTAGACTATCAGTAATTAGACAAAGCATTAACAGATACCTTGGGGAATTCCCTGGCCATCTAGTGGTTAATACTCTGTGCTTCCACAGCAGGGGTGCACGGGTCCAACCCCTTGTCGGGAACTAAGATCCCACAAGCCACGTGGTGTGGCCAATTAAAAAAAAAAAAAAAAGATATCTTGGCCAACCTTCCTGTTAAGGGGTGAATTGTTGTAAATCAACAATTAAAAAGAAAAATTTAAATAAAAGCAGAGAAAAGTTACAAGTATACTTGTATACATAGATTTTTTTAAAGGTAAATTGTGTCTCCTCCAAAGAGGAGTCCTAACCCCAGCACCTAGGGTTAAATTTTTTCTTTAAAAAATGTGACCTTATTTGGAAATAGGATCTTTACAGAGGTAATCAAGTTATTATAAAATGAGGTCATTAGGGGGGGCCCTCATCCAGTATAACTGGTGTCCTTATAAAAAAGGGAGACAGAGAGATACACACCCAGAGGGAAGAGGGTGTGAAGTCATACAGGGAGAAGGTGGCCAGGTGACTGGGGTGATGCACTCCACAGGGAGCTGGAGAGAGTTCCTTCCCTAGAGCGTCACGGACAACAGGGCTCTGGCAGCATCTTGATTCTGGACTTCAGGTGCCCAAAACTGTGAGACAATGAAATTCTGCTGTTTCCAGCCACTCGGTTTGCGGTACTTTGTGTTGGCGGCCCCGGGATCGCAACCCCCTGCCTGCTGATACTAACGTGCTGACTACACTGACCATCACATGCTTGTCCAGCTTCCCAAGTAATTGCTCCGAGATGAGAACCCCCCAAACAGAGAGAAATATTATACAACGCCCCCAAGGAAGCAAGTATTTTTCTTCTAAATTGGCTAGTAAATGCCGACTTCTTCATGGAATTGTTAGGCCAGGGCAAGAGCCACCAGGAAGTAATTTTAAACTTCATCAGAGCATTTTATAAACATAAAACAGATCAGCTACACGGAACCTATTCACTATATTTAAATTCCTTCATTTTAAACACTCAAGTTAGGCTGGCAGGAAACCCAACGATGGGTGCCCACCATGTTCTCAATTTCAAAACACAGCAGGCACACTGTGGAATTGAGTCTCTTTTTGATTAAAGCCTCATTTCACTTAAGTGCTGAAAACTCACTTATTTTTGTTTAAAATACTACCTATAGTTGTTACCAGCACTTGTACTTTGCAACTTGCTTTCCTAGGATCGGGAATTTGGGACTTGACATGCAGTATAAAATCAGTATGTATACATTTTGTTTATTGATATGCTGTGATCTGAGGGAATCTGGAATGTTTTACCAAGATAAAGCTTAAATTTTTTCTTAAAAAAACAAAACAAAACAAAAACAAAAAAACACAGCAGGCACAGTCCACACAGACGTGCCTGCCCGTGAGTGAAATGTGAACGGCCCCTACCCCACTGGCTGCTGTGCAGTCACTAAATGAAATTGTAAGAAACTGCCGACTTGATTGAATCACCCTGAAGACTTTGAAAACAGTTTTGTACTGGTGAACACAGAAATGTTGCTTTCACTTTACCATGAGCAGCTTCTTTTGGTCTCTCCCCTCTCCTCCCCTACAAACTTCCTCTCCCCTCTGCAGACTAACACTGAACATTTATCAGCCATTAAAATACAGGACTGGCACATGCAATCAACCTACCTCTTGTGATGACGGCAGGGGCCCCTCACAGGTGACACAGTATCTCAGGTGAGCAGGGTTCCCTGTGCCGCAGGTGCGGCAGATCACTTTCTCCTTGAAAACAGAGAATGAGAAATACGTGTTTCCATGGAGGCTCTCTCATTTCTTCACAGATAAATGTATTCATTTTTCCTGCCAATTCATCTGCATAGTATAGCATACTGGGACTAAAGGGTGTTAATAAGGTGGAATAATATAAGAGGTACGTTATCTACCACCATGATGACTACCAGTCAGATATTCTGATGATTTCATGATCTAAAACTTATCTTTCAAAATAACTTACATGGAACACAAGTTTGAACACACACACACACACCATGCAAAAAGGGAAACCATATGTAGCTGTGCTGATTTGAAGTGGCATCTGTAAGTTGATTCAAGTTTAAGGTTTTATTTCAAGGCATGATACTCTGAAAGCCATGAAAGCCAGAATTGAGAAGTTTCATATTTATTTAATCATGCTTTTTATTTCTTTCTTATTCAGTATTTAGTATGTAAATTCTTTAAGTCCAATAAATCAAAGTACTGTTCAAAAAAAAAAGAAAGAGGGCTTCCCTGGTGGCGCAGTGGTTGAGAGCCCGCCTGCCAATGCAGGGGACACAGGTTCGTGCCCCAGTCCGGGAAGATCCCACATGTTGCAGAGCGGCTGGGCCCGTGAGCCATGGCCGCTGAGCTTGCGCGTCAGGAGCCTCTGCTCCGCAACGGGAGAGGCCACGACAGTGAGAGGCCCGCATACCGCAAAAAAAAAAAAAAAGAAAGAAAGAAATAGGTGTTCCTCTGAGCAAACAGCTGTGCAAGGAAATCATTAAGCAGTCTTTCCAGCCGATCAGCCAGCTAGAGACCCTATACTAACACCCAGGCCCTGAAATTGGATTTAGGATTTAGGAATTATTACGACATAAATAGTGTCAGACAAATGAACATAGTTTTGAAAGAAACAAACCCCAAAATGAAAAAACTGAAAAAGAGTACTCATTTGGCCTTAGGAAGGCAAATTGACTATGTTGCACTGCTTCTGAGTTATTATTTTTTTCATTGTGGAAACTGTGCTACTTGGTAGGCTCCATCTCCTGGCTTCAACAATAAACAGGAAGGCCCAAGACCAGCAAAAGAGTATACGTTTACAAGTAACCTAGTTCTTGGCCTGGGGTCTACTCCACGGGGCTTTATATTAAATGTGAATTTAGATTTGCTCTGTAGTTTCTCACTTAGAAATGGAAAAGTAAAAAGGCCATCTTAGAAAATGGGTCGTAAGTTCAACCTTCTGAGTCAGGAACCTGGGGATAAGCTGCAATACAGAAAACAACACGAGAAAAAGAAAAGATGGCTAACACAGCCTAGCCAGAGTTCGGCCATGGGAGGTTGGTAACTAACATCTGTTTAGTCACTGGAATATTCTGCATAATTCCCCTGTCCTTTCCAAGTCCTTCTCAAGTCCCACTTACGTAAAAGACCCCAAGGTCCTCCTAGGAGCCACAGCCAGCTCGGAAAACCACAGTTCCCAGCCCAGAGAACGCCTCAAGGGCAGAGGCCGACTCACTGCTCCTCAAAATGGCAGAGAACCGTAGACTTGTTCTCCGTGGGTCCTGACACCTCCCGGTTCCGGCTTTCTTCCCAGTTGCTTAAGGTCCCCAAAGCATAATCTGCGATCATCAGAGCTTTTCTGTGAGATTTAAGGCAGTGATCTTCCTGATCTGGTAGAATCCACTGAGAAGTGAAACAAATTTCCTGTCCCTCAGTTAAAATACAGTGAGATCAAATGAAAATAATCCATCTGTTTGCTGCAAGAAATACTCTGGAAAGAGAAAACTATAAACTAAGTAAAACTGCTTACTTATTAAGTCCAATGGCCCTCAACTTGCAGGACCCACAATCTAAAACTAGTATGTCCTGGGACTTCCCTGGTGGCTCAGCAGATAAGACTCCACACACCCAATGCAGGAGGCCCAGGTTCGATCCCTGGTCAGGGAACTAGATCCCACACGCATGCCGCAACTAAGACCTTGCATACCACAACTAAGGAGCCCACGTGCTGCAACTAAGATCTGGTGCAACCCAATAAATAAATATAAAAATAAATAAATAAATGGGTAAACTTTAAAAAAATAAATAAAACTAGTATGTCCTCCATAGCTGCCATTTGTGTACGTGTGTGTGTGTATGTGTGTGTGTGTGGTGAGAGCACCTGGAATCTACTCTCTTAGCAAATTTCCAGCATACAAAGATGGATATGTTAATTAGCTTGACTGAAGTAATCATTTCACTCTGTATATGTATATCAAAACATCACCACCAGGGCTTCCCTGGTGGCGCAGTGGTTGAGAGTCCGCCTGCCGATGCAGGGGACACAGGTTCGTGCCCTGGTCCGGAAAGATCCCACATGCCGTGGAGTGGCTGGGCCTGTGAGCCATGGACGCTGGGCCTGCGCGTCCGGAGCCTGTGCTCCGCAACAGGAGAGACCACAACAGTGAGAGGCCCGTGTACCGCAAAAACAAACAAACAAACAAACATCACCACTTTAAAGATATGAAATTTTTATGAAAATAAATAAATAATGAAAACTTGCATGACAGGGGCTTCCTTGGTGGCGCAGTGGTTAAGAATCCGCCTGCCAATGCAGGGGATACGGGCTCAAGACCTGGTCCGGGAAGATCCCACATGCTGCAGAGCATCTAAGCCTGTGTGCCACAACTGCTGAGCCTGCGCTCTAGAGACCACGAGCCACAACTACTGAGCCCTCATGCCTAGAGCCTGTGCTCCACAACAAGAGAAGCCACCACAGTGAGAAGCCCGTGCACCGCAACAAAGTGTAGCCCCTTCTCACCACAACTAGAGAAAGCCTGCACATAGCAACGAAGACCCGATGCAGCCTAAAATAAATAAATTTATTAAAAGAAAAAACAACTAGCATGACATAACTCTGCCCAGTCCAAACTAACTCTGCCCAATCCCAATACTGCCTTGCAAAACTCTCTTTAAACAAGAGTGAAGTAAGTCAGAAAGAGAAAAATAAGTATCGTATATTAACGCATATATGTGGAACCTAGAAAAATGGTACAGATGAACCAGTTTGCAGGGCAGAAATAGAGACACAGACATAGAGAACAAACGTATGGACACCAAGGGGGGAAAAGCAGCGGGGGTGGTGGTGGTGGTGGGATGAATTGGGAGATTGGGATTGACATATATACACTAACATGTATAAAATAGATAACTAATAAGAACCTGCTGTATAAAAAAATAAATAAAATAACATTCAAAAAGTTTTTTTTTAATTTAATAATCTTTATTTTTTAGAGTAGTTTAAGGTCCACGTCAAAACTGAGCAGACATTACAGGGAGTTCCCATATACACCCCTGTCCACACACACAATCCCCCGGTATGAACATCTCACACCAGATGGTGCATTTGTCACAACCAATGAACCTGCACTGGCACATCCTCATCTCCCAAAGCTCACAGTTTACCTTAGGCTGCATTCCTGTCAAATTCTCTTTAAAATCGCCCAACCGCGGTACTGAAACCCTATAAATACCCTTCCCCATCTTCTCTCTTCTGAGATGCTGCTAAGATGGTCAACGTGCTGGTTTATCTCACTGTATTTGGTCCAGTAAGTACAGCCTTCTTGGTCGACAGGCTTTCCTCATGGTTTCTGGGGTGGCTTTTTGACACCACGTGGCTCACTTCTTGAAGAGCAGTGACCATGACCCACAGATAAAAACCTTGTATCACAATCACTACATCATAGATTCATGTATGTCCGTAGGGACGATGTGGGACTCAGGCCACCACCAGACAGACTTAATGAGGATCCTAAACATTTACAACAAGCACTTTATAAAAAGCCAATACCCTCATTTGCTGCCTCATCCACAGCACTGGCAACACATTGACCAGTTGAACCGTTCCAAGCAATTTTGTGGACCTGGCTTAGTCACTGGGGTAAAACTTTTCCTTACAAAGCAGCTGGAAGATAAGAACAATTTTCTAATCTCCCAAATGATAAGCTTTAATTGACACAAACCAGTAGGTAGTGGCAAACTTAATCTCAAAGAGGATTTTGTAAGATGCCAAGGTCAACTTGACACAGAGCTGTGGTTACACTGGCATTAGCCCTGAATCATTGGGCGAGGGGTTGGGGTCTCATAGGAGGTACCTGTGCCCTCGCTGTGTGAGTCCTCAGATGTCTTTCAAAGAGTAATGACTTCACAAGGATCCCAGCCCTAAGCCTCACAGATTCCAGGAACCCCAGACACAATGGGAGTCCTGGAGGTAAAACATGTGTTGCTAGTTAGAGCCAGAAGGAAGCTGAAGGTCTCTTTCCAAAAGGGTTCATGTGTTCTGGTCAAAGGGGAGATGCTGACATTAGTTTTCAACTGTAGAAAACGGCCAAGGGGATGCCTTCGTTTTTTTGTAAAAAGAGAAAGAAAGAAAGAACGAAAGAGGGACTTCCCTGGTAGCACAGTGGTTAAGAATCCACCTGCCAATGCAGGGGACACAGGTTCGAGCCCTGGTCTGGGAAGATCCCACATGCCGTGGAGCAACTAAGCCCGCGAGCCACAACTACTGAAGCCCGCGCGCCTAGAGCCCGTGCGCCGCAACAAGGAGAAGCCACCACAATGGAAGCCCACGTACCGCAACGAAGAGTAGCACCCTCCTCCGCAACTAGAGAAAGCCCATGGGCAGCAATGAAGACCGAATGCAGCCATAAATCAATCAATTAATTAATTTTAAAAAAAAAGAAGAAAAGGGAGGGAGGGAGGCAGGAAGAGTCAAACAAACAAAACCAAATTTAAATGTGTGAATATATAGAAATATGTTTCTGTGCATCTAGATAAATACATAGAAGGACACTCACTAAGCTGCTGCCATTGGTTATTTCAGGGGATAGAAACAGAGGTGGGGTGGGGAAATTACACACTTCGTTGTGTATCTTTGGACTATTTCACGTGTTACTGAAAATTAGAAAATTTTTAAAAACATAAAATCCTCTCCTATTCTGAAATACAGGCCAGAGGATAAAAGAAGAAACTCCTGCTACTATATCTTCTAATCCTGGCAGTAGAAAAAAGTATCTGATGCAGCAAAATTCCTCAGCGTTGACAAGGGCTTTACATCAACACGAGAGAAGCCTGCCACAGCGGTTGGGTCTGTCTGCATCACAGCAGGAAGAGGACCGATGGTGCTTTGTGCACTTTGTGGAGTGAGATGGAGACCAACCTAGAAATGGGAGGGAGGCATCAACTGGACTTGCTGGCGCTTTGGGGAGGGACGGCACGCTGGCTTCTGTGAGCAGCTTACACAGGTGTTCCCACTGACCTCAGAGGAGGCTCTCTGGGTGAGAATGTGATCTAAAAATCTGTCGCCCTTATAAATTCTGGGAAAGCCACTGGGATGAAGATTTCCAACCAGGGTCCTTCCGTGGGTAGCAGCAATAAAAATCAGGCATTTCCCACCGTCGTAAAAATCAGGCATTTCCCACCAGATCAGATGTTACCGTGACAAAGGTCTCTCTAAAAATCAAGTCTGATTAAAAGCCGTCCTTGCTTTTAACCCTCCAGGGTCCACTGGGAAAGAAGGGTAGAGAAGGCGCCATTTCCCACAGCCCACGGCCCCCGCCAGCATTTCTGCAGCTCACGAAACCGAACTGCTTGCAAAGTTTTGGAGCACATCCTGCAGTTTCAGGTCTCTGTGCATCTTTCTGGCACGCCCCCCTCCTCCACCTCATACCTGAACACACACCCACACATCACTTCTCTTTGTCCCACCCCTTCCCATATGGCAAATGCCTGTGCCTCCTACAACTTCTGCTCAGATGACACCCCCTCTTCAAATCTATCCCTGGCCCTGGCCCCTGATAAGAGCTGACGAATCCTCCTCTGTGCCCCCTGCCACCACGGCAAGCGGGGGCCCAGATCACTGGGGCAGTGGGTACAGGGGTTACAGCCCGGGGAATGCAGCGAGCAGAGCCCTAGAGGGTGGTCCGGGAAGCAGCAGCTGGTAAAGCCACATCAAAAGGTGCCTTTGAAAAAGCTGCTCAGTACCTGAGGGCTGGCACGGGAGGGGCAAGGTGGAACCCAGAGACACTGGGTGAACCTGAAGGAAGCTTCATGGCTGCGCCTTGGTGAGGGATGCCAGCTGCCTGGGGACCTCGCTCCTTCCTCAGGCTCCTTCCCCTAATCATCCCTGTTCAGTGACCCTAGAGCAGGTGTCCAGCGACTGCTTCTCAGGCTCACACCACTCCCTGTGCCACCTGGCACTGCTGGGAGCTCAGACTTATTCCAGTAAATTCTTAGGGTGCAGAACGTATTGTGTACGTGGTAAAGTACACAAAAAAGAAGAGGATGGAGTGCCCAGAGTGACCCAAATGCTTTGGTAAAAGCAGCTCAACTAAAGCAGTGTAACTAATAGTATAAGACATACAGCTGTTGAAGTCATGTCTTTATTAAAAACAACAGTAAATCGTATGAGTCCAATGTTAAAACAGACAAAACACCAGGGAAAAAAACACCGTGCCAACAGAAATGGTCCTGAGATTCTCACTTCTGGAGATAATGATAAATGTACCCTAAATCATTATTTCCTAAGGTCTTGAGAAAGTTAATGTTTCAGAGAGCCCTTTATTGAAGCTGTGCCTATTTGAGGCATTTTTAGCTAATGTGAAGCTTGGGTACTCAGTAATTTCATGATTCTCTTTGAAAACTCAACATCAGATGTCAAACAGGCTTGATTTTCTAAATTTCATCTTTGAATTATCAACTGATTTCCTCATTATAAGGTATATGTTCTGCCTTTGGCCCATTAATAGAGTAGAAATCAGTTTCAAGTGATTGTCTCTCTCTCATCAAAACTGTACTTTAAAAAGGGGTCACTCTCAGAAATAAAGACGCAGACGTAGAGAATGGACTTGAGGACGCGGGGAGGGGGAAGGGTAAGCTGGGACGAAGTGAGAGAGTAGCATTGACATATATACACTACCAAATGTAAAATAGATAGCTAGTGGGAAGCAGCTGCATAGCACAGGGAGATCAGCTCCGTGCTTTGTGACCACCTAGAGGGATGGGATAGGGAGGGAGGGAGGGAGACGCAAGAGGGAGGAGATATGGGGATATATGTATGCATATAGCTGATTCACTTTGTTATACAGCAGAAACTAACACAACATTGTAAAGCAATTATACCCCAATAGAGATGTTAAAAAAAAGAGAGAAGGCAAAAAAAAAAAGGGGGGGGGGTCACTCCTGGATTTGACACTCCTAATCACTATAGAAGTCCTATGTTTATCCTCAACAGAGGACTTACTTATACCTTTGTACCCCCTGTCTTTCCACAACATGGGAAGAAGTCTGGGTTTCAAATGCTGAAAGTGACATGATATATACTGAACCTGGCTCTCAGCCCACACTTACCCCTACTCCTCCTGTTTTGAATAGTTCAAAGGGTTCGAAATGTTATTATCTTCAAATATCCCGGATAATGTAAATATTAGTGAGAACAGGTGCTGCTGTGATTGACAGAACAGCCAAAATCATGGTGACTTAAACAAGAGAGAAGCTGGTGTCTCACTCTCATGTATAGGAAGTTTGGACATAGGTCTCCAGGGCTGTATGGTGGCTTCCTGCAGTGACTTCTAAAGTTTAAGATTGAAAATAGTCATCAAACAAAAAGATTAGTAAATTTTCATCTACCTCACTTTTGCCCAGCCAGTTCTTCAAAATCTCACTTCTGAAGGTTTACTTAGCCTGGGATACTTTTTTTTTTTTTTTTTTGCGGTACGCGGGCCTCTCACTGCTGTGGCCTCTCCCGTTGCGGAGCACAGGCTCCGGACGCGCAGGCTCAGCGGCCATGGCTCACGGGCCCAGCTGCTCCGCGGCATGTGGGATCTTCCCGGACCGGGGCACGAACCCGCGTCCCCTGCATCGGCAGGTGGACTCTCAACCACTGCGCCACCTGGGAAGCCCTAGGATACTTTTGAACATTTTTTTCACAGTGAAGGAGAGCTGGGACATGTAAGAAAAAGTGAACTTACCTTTTCTCTCATAAACTTTGCCCACAGAGACTCCACAAGGTCATTTTTGGAGTGTTACAGTTCTAATTGTAAGTTAAGTCCACGCACTTCCCTTATTGCTAAAAATTCTTGCTTTTTTAATCCCCAAAGTTATCTTTATTAAATCTATTTCATCCTCTAGTGACCTTTACTTGAGGTCAAGTAAAAAGGAGGTGAATGGGACTATAAATTGAAAAATGGAGAAAAGATACAGTTGTATGTTCAATAATTCTACCAAAAAAATTTTCATGGCATGACATCATTTGTCTAACAAGATTTTTTAATGTTCATGATGATACTTAACTTTTTCATCCATGTGACTAGCTGTAATCCTTCTTTCCTACGTAATAGAGACCCATAATCGAACAAAGCAAATGAAAACATGAAGTGACTTTAAGGACAAGATGAAAAGTCAATATTAATTACAATGTTCGAGTTTAAATATATGAAGTAAACAACTGTCTGTGTTAGCTGCAGTGCAATTTGTCCTCCAAATCCATGTTCAGGGAACACATTTCTGTGTATCTCTCTTGATATTTAGATCCTACTGGCAAGTTAAACTCTTGGGCAGATGCCTTTCCAAAAATGAGAGTGGATTTTGTTCACAGGTATTAGCTTATCAATTGTTAGCCAATTCCATCAGCTGAAGAAAGATGCTTAATCGTTCGAACATTAATTTCTATGTGTTTTATTCACACTTTTACAGATTCACATTTCATTACCTTCAAGCGGAGGTTGGCCTGTGGCTGCAGCTGTGGAGTGAGAGGAGCCTCACAGACCACACAGATGGGCGTATTCACGGGCACCAGGTTTTCACATTCTGCACATAAGCCCATCTGCACAAAGAACGAGGTCAGGTTGGCAAAAACTGAAGGTATAAGTAGATCTTAAAATGTAAGGTTTAATTTGCTTCTGTAAAAATTTCTTTTAAATAATTACCACTTTTATTCTTATTTCCTTCCTATTAAAGTAAAAACATGTTTATTGTAGAAAAGAGAGGTATAAAGAAAAGAAAAAATAGCTTACAGCATGATGGAGTGAGGAAATCGACACACCTTCTCTCCAAAAAGCAATCATAAAGTTGGATAAAACTTTAAAAATTCTGAAGTTCAACCAAAGACAAACAACAAACTGAAAAGTAATGAACTTTGGGCAAGGACACCACACGTCTGTTGGGTCTTGCTTGGGCTGTCCCCATCCTCCTCCAGCTCCGTCAGCGTGGAAGCTCCACAGAGCAGGGAGGGCTGTGAAAAGCAGGAGGTTCGCGGCTGCTGACGGGCAGGGCTCGTGTGACTTGGAGCACGGTTAAGGTGATGATCTCAGTGGCAAGCAAACAGGGAGGACAGTGGATCCACTAGCCTGAGCTCACGGTCCTGTCTGGGGCAACTGATGAACCAGCAGCTAGCCAGGGACCTGAAGGGGAGTTCCAGAAGGTAGGTCATCTCCAGGGGGCTTGATAAGTTCCTCCCACACCCTCAGTTGACTGGAAGATGTTCGCATGTGCAGCGTTAGACCTAAGAGGGTCCAAGCCACCCACACATCCTTGGCTGCACATGAAGATACAAGAGAGCTCAGCATAAAGTAGGAGCTGGGGCAGACCTGAAAACAGCCTGAAGTTTGAATGTTCCGCCCAGCCCACAACAGATCCCTCAGCAGAGACTGGAAGCCTTGGAGGGCCAAGGTGTTTGAGCACAACTTCTGGCCAATCTTCAGTCGAAGTCTAAGCTATGCACACCCAGGGCTGATCCCAGGCTTAAAAATAAAACAAGGGGGGCTTCCCTCGTGGTGCAGTGGTTGAGAGTCCACCTGCCGATGCAGAGGACACGGGTTCGTGCCCCGGTCCGGGAAGATCCCACATGCCGCGGAGCGGCTGGGCCCGTGAGCCATGGCCACTGAGCCTGCACATCCGGAGCCTGTGCTCCGCAACGGGAGAGGCCACAACAGTGAGAGGCCCGCGTACCGCAATAAATAAATAAATAAATAAAACAAGGGGAAAACCCTGATATTAGTGGTTGAAAATTGCAGGGAAGACAGGCTTGAAAGAGTTAATCCAAGTAAACAAAAAAACCAAAACAACAACACAAGGAGAAAAAGTCAGAATCCAGACTTATTATACTCTCTAAAATGTCCAAAATTCAAGAAAAAATTGTGAGATGTGCAAAAAACAAGAAAGTGTGACCAGTACTCATGGGAAACAAACAGTCAATAGAAATTGTCTCTGAGGGGAGGAAAAGAAGATATATTGGAGCAAAGCTTCTGTGTATTACTGGATTTAAATTAAATTATTCTGAAATAGACTTGAGAAATTAAGGAGTATGTTGTAATCTCTAGCGTTCTCTTAGAAAATAACTTTTAAAAAGAAAAGAACTTTTCAAAATAGTAAAAAAAATAGGAAACATAGGAATGAAAATGGCATACTAAAAATTATTTATTTAACACAAAAGAAGGAAGTAAAGGAGGAACAGAGGAACAAAAAAGACGTGAGACAAATAGAAAACAAACAGCAAAATAGCATATGTAAATCCAACCATATCATTAAAGACATTAAATGTGAATAGACAATAACACCACACTCAAAAGGCAGAGACTGTCAGATGGGATAAAAAAACGAGAGGTATGCCTGACTAGAGACATGACCTAGATTCAAAGATACAAATAGGTTGAAAATACAAGTATAGAAAAAGGTATATAATGGAAATAGTATGGGTAAGGGAGCTAGAGTGACTGCGTAAATATCAGGAAAAAAGGACTTTAAAAACAAGAAATGATCCTAGAGACAAAGAGAGGCATTTTCTGATGATGAAAGGGTCAATAAATCAGGAAGACACAGCAATTATAAGTGTACGTGAACATAACAACAAGTCCCCAGAATACATGAAGCGAAAACTATGAGTCAGCCTTAAGGTAAGGCTCCATCTATCATCACCTGACGACTCTAAGCCCCAGCTTTTACTGGGGGACCACAGTGGCGTTTTGGAACTCTAAGGATCAGCATCAACTCAGAGCTAGTATCTAGTAAGCCCCCAAAGGTTTAGGCGTTTCCTTTTCCTCAAGGCACAGGTCCCTCTGGAAAAGGCTTCAAGGATGACCTATGACATGTACTTGCAATGATGCAGGGTCCATCCTCAAAGACACCCAGCCGCCCTTCAGTTAGGGAGCTGTGGGTTTGCGAATCGACTTAAGTCTTGAAACTGGGTGACGCCCTTGGATGTTCCACTGTGGTGGCTCAAGTCACGTATTCGGCTACAAAACATGTGATTTTTTTTTCTATTATATAAACCAAGCAAGACACTAGTAGGCTGCCCATCTGTTTCATTCTTAGGAAGACCACGATCAGATTCTGATTACTGATATGTTGCTGTGGCCTTTTACGGTAGATGTGCCCACCTTGTCTTTGGCAGTTAAGTGCTGCCACTTGACCTCTGGAATCCCGTTAGCCCCCTGAAATCAGGGAGCCCAGCTCAAGAGTGGCATCGCCCCATGATCATGTCTGGCCTCCAAGGAAAGCAGCCATGGAACTTTTCAAGGATGCAGGCGCTCCTTTCACTAATATGTATTCCTAAGTCTATGCCTTAGTGAAGGACGTGTCTTCTGGGCCTTCTTGTGAAATGCATTTGAGAGTTGGGGGCACACAGGATATACCTGACAAACCTACTCCAACATGATACCAGGAAAGACTTAGCATCGAGTCTCACTAACCATAGGCTACTACTGAGTCCAAGTTTTAGTCAGCCAACCCAAAAAGCAGCTGGAGTCACCGCCAGCTTCATTAGCTAACATATTAAAATCAATCCAGAATCTATAAAAAAGGCATGTATATCAGCGAATTTGGCCCAACTTAGTGTTATATTCTGCCCTCATTTAAAATCCACTCCCAGACTTGTCCCCCAAGATTCTGCCAATATATGTTAGCAAAATTGTGCTCTTCTTTTCATGTGTAAGCTTTTTGTCCTGGATCACAGAGTACACCTGTCCCTCTAGAGCAGCTGGGATTGGACCGTAGTCATGCTACAGGATGGCTACGGTGAGTCTTGATGAGAATACACATCCCCTTTCAAAGCCACTGCCCCAGGTGAGATTATCACAGAGATTTCAAGGAAAGGAAGGCTAGCATCCTCAGACAGGAGGGCCAGCTCATCCGCTGGCAGAGTAATTTAGGGAATCAAGAATGTGCGTTTCGGACTTCCCTGGTGGTGTAGTGGTTGAGAGTCCACCTGCCAATGCAGGGGCGGGTTCGTGCCCCGGTCTGGGAAGATTCCACGTGCCGCGGAGCCGCTGGCCCCGTGAGCCATGGCCGCTGAGCCTGCGCGTCCGGAGCCTGTGCTCCACAACGGGAGAGGCCACAGCAGTGAGAGGCCCATGAACCGCAAAAAAAAAAAAAAAAAAAAGAAAGAATGTGCATTTCATCTGGGTCCAAGCCAACATCTCCATTCCCAGTTTCAGGGTCCTGTTCTGTCCCAATACATACTCAAACTTTCACAAAAGAAATGTGGTGATAAAGTGAATTCAGCTTATGCTGTAACTCACCAACATATTCAACTAAAGTTTGTGTTTGCTTTCAGCAGCAAATCCCTGGAGCTACAAGAAATAGGTTCTTTTGGGGCTGTCATGGGGGCACTCTGGTTCTTGGATTATGAGTGAAAGGTCCTGAGCTTGTCGGTTTCTGTGATGCTCCCAGGTGCTCAGGAGAACTGTCCACACCACAGCCCTGGTATCATTGCTGCCACAACCGTCAAGTGCAGCGGCCACCTGGCCACCCAAGAGGCTTGCTTTAGGTGATGCTTCCTCACTACCAGGCCCACGTGATAGCTTGATTTCTCGTGATGCCACTTCATGCTATGAATTACTAGCATCCTGTTTCCCATGGGCAAGGAGCTCAGCGCTGCTCCCGAGCAAAGGGAAGGACCAAACCCCTTCTTTGCAGGTCTAGTTCCTGGGGCCGCTCCTGGTACCAACTCTGTATCAGTCAAAGTCCAGTCAGGAGACAGAAACCTCAGGGTAATTTAAACAGGGACAGTTTAATATAAATAGTTATTAACTAATAACAGAGGACTAACTGCTAGTGGGTAAAGCTAACTCTAAAGGATACAGGACTACCCAGGATGGGGAGAGCCACTGCTGCTCTGGCTGAGGCAGAGGACCTGAAGAGGATCCGGTCTGGAAGAGGCGCTTACTGAACTGGGTGTGGCTGTCACCCACGGGATGGCAGAGAAGTTCACTGGGGTGACACAGACCAGAGCTGGCCCCAGAGCAGGCGGGATCCTATGAAACTCATGAGGACTCTCCCCCTGGGGAGCTGGCAGGACATGCTGGGAAGCCACGTGCAGGCTGCTGATGAAACGTGCTGGGAAACTGCCCCCTGGGATGCCTGAGAGACTTTCTGGGAGCTGGCTGGGTACCCGTGGAGCCCACTGAGAAGCTGTTCACGAGATGCCATGCAGTTCACCGGGGTTCAGCACAACCAGGTGTCCTGCAGGTTAGCTGAGCACCGTCAGAGCACAGGGAGAGGGAAGCACAGCAGAAACAGGAAGAGGAGTCGAGACCTTCCTCCTGCAGTGTCCCTCCCAGCAATGGGCCTCTACTGACAAAAATTAACATCAACCAGCTGGCTACAGAGAAATCCACAAGGCAGGATGAAGAGGCACCCCTCTGCATCTCTCTAATGAGACCCTGAGTGGCTTGGGTCTGGGATCCTAGGAGTAGGATCGCCCCTTTGAGTACCAGAAACCCAGCTGAGAGCAGGACACAATAAGAACTCAATAGGTCAAATTACAAAGCTGTTTATACATTAGAGCACGTCAATAAATATCATTTACAGGCAGTATAGATGTTGCAAATGTCATCATTTTGAATATTTATAATCCCTGATAACCTTTTCTCCCTGTAATAACAAAGAAAGTCTTGAAAATCTGTTTGCAGGCCAGTAAAAAATAACTTTGACATTGCACCCATAAATATAAGCAGGGAAAATTCAAACCAATGAGACCTGTTCATGTTTTATTTGCTGTCCCATCTTTTACGAGGAGTTCAAAATATATCATGGAAGTAAAGTGACTTCTACCGCATATCCATTTAGTATCTGGCCACTTGCTTAAATGCATAACTCAATCCTAAAACTCTGGACTCTGAATTTATTGAATAGTGACTTTTTCTCAGTGACTATCTTTTTTAAATGGTCATTTTCAGTCAACTTCACAGATCCTTTTATATCATTTTGTAAACCTTAGTCCAAAAAACCCCCAAAGTATCATGTGCATAAAAGATGGACGCATTTTGGTGAAGGTTTCGATTTGTAGTAAGCCAAGTACGTTTTCTAACTAACTACAAACTTAATGTAGGATAATATCAATTATTATCTACACTTAGCCAAAACTTTTAAATTTAGATATACTGATCAATCTATAGCCTATATAAACAGCTTCTTTGGACAGAATGAAGTATCCTATGGATATACAGACTTGTAATTAGTACTCCTGGTCACTTATTTCTAGAATATATTTCCTTATTGTCCCCAGGTTATGAAGAGAAATATCACATAAGTAGGAAACATGTATTTATCCATATGTGAATCACGGAAATAAAAAGACTTCAGTCTCTTTCTGAGCCTATGCTTCTTCAAGGCCACACAAAAGAAATGGCATCACAAACAAGCTTTTCATTCCTAAGTAGCAGTCTGGATAGTACAAGATTCACTTGCCAGTAATTTTTTCAACAAGTATTTACGTTTGTGGTTCACGTTTGCCAGGTACTCTGCTCCTGCTGCACACAAAGATCAGATAAACCAATGGAAGAAGGTTTTAAGGATTCTGCTGCTCACCTGAGCTCCTTCTGGGGGTGGGAGACGACAGCCAAATATGGGCGGGACAGAAGAGCCACATTCTAGACAGTAGCGGGCAAAGGGGTCAGATGGGCGGGGCACAAGGCAGTGGGCACACCTGCAACAGAAGAGGGTCCTGACTGGCCATGTTCTGAGGAGTGCACGTTGAGAAGTCAAGTGTCAATCTTGACAAGCATTCAAACGTTTTTCTGAATAAAATAGAAAGCAGAACACACTCAAAGCCTATGGAACAAGTTCAAGATGGGAGATGCTTGTCTAGTCATTTTATTACACAGTGGCCGTACAGCTGGGACTCATGGTGCCCTTCACCTGAAGGCCAGGCCCATCTCACTTCCCAAGTGGGGCCCCAGTCGTCCCATCACCTTGGATCTGGCGTGTGTGAGGGTGAGACATGGGAATTCCGGGAATGTCCATGCCGCACTTTGCTGACTCCCCATCTGAGCACTGAGCCCAGCCTCAGCGAGAGGTCCTCTCACCTGGCACTCGGAGTCACTGTCAGTCAGGCCCTGCCTCTGTCTTCACTCACCTGGGTGGAGTCCGAGGCTCTGCCCCAGCAACGTCTGGCCCCATTTCCTAGGCAGTTGGGTCCCATCCTTCAGCCCTCACCCACCTACCTCGTTCCGGATATCAGCCAAAGTGAAAGGACTCCAGGAACTGGGCTCCCCTGTGAATAACACTGCTCGATCCTGTGACCTATCTGAACTGCTCAGCATCTATGACGCTTGCATACGGTGCACTGGATGGCTTGGTAGCCTGCACCAGTCTCTACCACGGCCTCTCAACAATCACTAGCCTTTGTAGTTGAGTCCACTTGGGGAAAGGACAGTCTTTTCAACAATGGTGCTGGGCAAACCGGATAGTGACATGAAAAAGAATGAGGTTGGACTGATTGATACCTTATGCCATATACAAAAACTAATACAAAATGGACCAAGGACCTAAATGTAGGAGGTAAATTTATAAATCTCCCAGAAGGACACATAAGAAAAAAGCTTCATGACACTGGATTTGGCCATGATTTCTTGGATGTGATCCCAAAAGCACAGGCAACAAAAAAAATAGATAAATTGAACTTCATAAAAATTTGAATATCAAAAAATACTATCAAGACTGAAAAGACAACCTACAGATGGGAGAAAATATTTATCAATCATATATCTGATAAGGGATTAATATCCAAGATATATAAAATATTCTTGCAACTAACAACAAAAAACAAACAACCCAATTCAAAAATGGGCAAAGGACTTGAGTAGACATTACTCCAAAGAAGATGCCCAACATCACTTGCCATTAGGGAAATGCAAATCGAAACCACAATGAAATACTACTTTACACCCGTTAGGATGACTATTAGAAAAACAGAAAATAAGTATTGGTGAGGATGGGGAGAAACTGAAACCCTTGAACGTTTCTGGTGAGAAGGTAAAGTATGCAGCTGCTGTGGAAAACAGTTTAGCAGTTCCTCAAAAAGTTAGACATAAAATCACCACATAATCTAAAAATTTCAGTTCTAGGTAAATACCCCAAAGAATTGAAAGTAGGGACTCAAAGAGATACTTGTACACCAATGTTTATAGCAGCATTATTCACAATAGTCAAAAGGTGGAAACAATTCAAATGTCTATCAACAGATGAATGGATAAATGAAATGAGGTATATATATACAATGGAATGTTTTTTACCTTTAATATGGAATGAAATTCTGATACATGCTACAACATGGATGAACCTTGAAAATATTATGCTAGTGAAATAAGACACAAAAGGTTAAATATTGTCTGATTCCACTTATATGAGCTTACTAGAACAGGCAAATTCATAGAAACAGAAAATATAACAGAGATTACCAGGTGCTGGAGGGATAGGGGGATGGGGAGTTATTGTTTAATGGGAGCTGAGTTCTGTTTGGGATGATGAAAAATTTCTGGAAATGGACGGTGGTGATGGTGGCCCAACACTGTGAATGTACTTAACGCACTGAATTGTACACTTAAACATTGTTTAAATGGTAAATTTTATTTATGTATATTTTACCACAATAGAAGTATAAAGGACTGTAAAAAAATAACTGATTATGTCAAATAAAAGTAATAATGTATTGTGGGGTTCATAATATTTGTAGAAGTAAAATAAATGACCACAAGAGCACAAAGGCTGTAGTTATCCAGTTATTGGAAGTATACTGTCATAAGGTTCTGAGGCTATAAATGAAGTGGCATGATACTACTTGAAGACAGACTGTAATAAGTTAAAAATGTGTGCTATAGGGCTTCCCTGGTGGCGCAGTGGTTGAGAGTCCACTTGCCGATGCAGGGGACACGGGTTTGTGCCCCGGTCTGGGAAGATCCCACATGCCGCGGAGCGGCTAGGCCCGTGAGCCATGGCCGCTGAGCCTGTGCGTCCGGAGCCTGTGCTCCGCAACAGGAGAGGCCACAACAGTGAGAGGCCTGCGTACCACACACACACACACAAACAAAAATGTGTGCTATAAACCCTAAAGCAACCACTAAGAAGAAAACTTATAGCTAATAAGCCAACAAAGGATACAAAATAAAATAAAACATACCCAATTAATCCAAAAGTAAGCCAAAAAAAGGGGGGGCAACAAAGAATAGATAAGACAAACAGAAAACAAATAGCATGACAGCTGACAAATTCAAACGTATCAATAATCAGAATAAATATAAATACTCTCAACAGCCCAATTAAAGTGCAGAGATTGTTAGATTTTTTAAAAGCAAGACCTGATTATATATGCTGCTTAAAAGAAACCAACTTTAAATAGAGAAACACAAATAGATTAAAACTAAAAGGATGAAAAAAGATGCAAATACTAATCAAAAGAAAGCAGTAATGGCTATTTTAATATCAGACAAATTTGATTTCTGAGCAAAAAATATTATCAGGGTTAAAAAAGGTTATTTTGGGGGGGGAGGAGGGATAAATTGGGAGATTGGGATTGACACATACAGACTACTACTATTTAAAATATATACCTAATAAGAACCTACTGTATAGCACAGGGAACTCTACTCAATACTCTGTAATGACCTGTATGGGAATAGAACCCAAAAAAGAGTGGATATATGTATATGTATCACTGATTCACTTTGCTGTACAGCAGAAACTAACACAACATTGTAAATCAACTCTACTCCAATAAAAATTAATTTTTTTAAAAAAAGCTATTCTGTAATGATAAAGGGGTCAATTCAGCAACAGTACATAAGATTCCAAGAGGTTTATATATTTAATAATAGAGCTTCAAAGTACATAAAGCAAGAGCCGATAGAAATACAAGGACAAGTAGACAAATTCATAATTATAGTCACAGATTTCAGCATAATTTTCTCAATAATTGATAAAACAATAGACAAAATCAGTAAAGATAGAGAAGACTTAAATAATACAACATTGTATTAGTTTCAGGGGTACAACAGAATGATTCAGTAATTGTATATACTGCAAAATGATCACCACAATGTCTAGTTAACATCTGTCACCAAACATAGTTACAGAATGTTTTTTCTTGTGCTGAGAACTTCTTAGATCTACTCTCTTAGCAGCTTTCAAATATGCAACACAGTATCATTAACTATCGTCACCATGCTGTACGTTACATCCCCAGGACTTATTTATTTTACAACTGAAAGTGTGTGCCTTTTGGCCACCTTCACCTATTTCACCCACCCTCCCAACCCCCAGGGAGATGCAAATTAAAACCACAACTACCACCTCATTAGAATGGCCAAAAATAGAAATAAAAGTGTTAGTGAAAATGTAGGGAGACTGGAACTCTCATACATCATACACTACTGGTGGGAATGTACAATGGTACAACCTCTTAGGAAAACAGTTTGACAGTTTTCTTAAAAAGTTAAACATATGCCTACCATATGACCCAGCCATTCCACTCCTAGCTATTTACCTAAGGGAAATGGAAGTATATATGCACAGGACAACTTGTATACACATGTTCATAGCAGCTTTATCTGTAATGGCCCAAAACTGAAAACAACCTAGATGTACATCAATAGGAAATAGGATAAACACACTGTGATGTATCCGTACAATGGAATACTACTCAGCATTAAAAAGAAATAAACATCTGATGCATGCAACAACATGGGTGAACCTCAAAGTAATTAGGTGGAGTGAAAGAAGCCTAGCAAAGGAGTAAATACCGAATCATTCCATTTATATACAGAATCAAATGCAAATTAAGCTGCAGTGACAAGAAGCATACCGACAGCTGCCTGGAGATGGGGAGGGACACGTGGGAGGATTTCGAAAGGGTGCGATGTAGGACACTTTTGGAGGTGATGGATTTGTTCATTTTCTTGATTGTGGTGATAGTTTCAAGATTATATGTGTATGTCAATTGTACTCTTTAAGTGCAGTTTATTGTATGTCATTTGAACCTTTAAATATTGTAAAAATTTAATAAAAAACAGTTGGGGCAAATACCACTGTTATGTCCCATCCTCAAATTCTTTTTGACCATACTGTGTCTTAGCAGGACTTAAGAAACAGTAAAGAGAATGCAAAACTTACTTGAGAAAGTCTGTCTCCCTTTGAATCCTCATGATCTCTGTGCTTGTCAAACTCTTCTGGCCAGTTATATGTGCAAAACCAGGGAACTAAAATTAAGAATATGTATAAAATCATGCTACAGTACAGTAAAATTACATTAAGAGTTCATTTCAGTGCTTTGTCCTACCATATCCAGCAGCCATCTTTTAAAAACCATGATGGGGGGCTTCCCTGGTGGCACAGTGGTTGAGAGTCCGCCTGCCGATGCAGGGGACATGGGTTCGTGCCCTGGTCCAGGAGGATCCCACATGCCGTGGAGCAGCTGGGCCCGTGAGCCATGGCCACTGAGCCTGCTCCAGAGGCTGTGCTCCGCAATGGGAGAGGCCACAACAGTGAGAGGCCCGCGTACCGCAAAAAAAAAAAAAAAAAAAAAACCATTATGGGGAAAGTCTTAAGTAATGATTAATTGTTAATAATTTTAATTAAAAAATTAAAGTGATGTTCATCATCAGACACATGTATTTCATTAAAAACAAGAGTTTACAAGAAAAGAGATCTGAATTACCATCAGACAGACCAGATTTCAGAATTTAGAAACCCAAGTGAGCATCCATATTTCTGAAAGATTAAATCCCTAGGAAAAGGGCTCACCTGAGAGAACTCATCTGCTGTTATCCAGAAACATTTAACTCACTTAGATATATTTTAATTTGAGCAACCTCCTTGTACCAGGCACTGTATTTGATGCAGGGTTGGGGGACAAAGATAAACATTACATAGTCCCTGCCCTCAAGGAGCTGAACTGGTGTACATACAAAGTACTGAAACACATGGGCTCAGTGTCATAACATATCTGTGTTGAGTCCCACGAGAACCTGGGGAGGTTACGATCCCATTCACCTGCTCGGGGAGAAGGGCTCCCTAGGGCTGTAATGTCTGAGCTGGGCCTGGGAAAGTAAAGAACAGTTTGTTAAGTAGACAGAAGGACAAAGGGAATTCCAAGTAGAGGAAACCCACGTGTGAAGACACAGGCAGGGCAGTGATGGCCCATCCTGGTTGTCGGATATGGTCCAGGGGTCGGAGTGGCAGGGGAAGGGAACAGAAAGGACGGCTGAGGGAGAGAAGCTAACACTTATGGAGGGTCTGAGAGTAGGAAAACGTGCCTGGCACATTTCACAGTGACCTCCTAAGGTCAATAGGCAACATTATCCCCATTTTATTTTATTTTTGTAACATTTTCTTCTGATATAATTTCCAACATAGAGAAAAGGTGCAGGGATAGTACAACTAACTCCTTTGTTCGTGTTGACATTTTGCCCCAGGTGCTCCATTCTCTCTCGGAAGCATGAGAATAACCTGCAGCATGACTCCCCTCCTCGCCCCCACAAACACTACAGCATTTCCCAAGAACAGGGGCGTCCTCCTACACAACAGTGCAAACATCAAAACCAGAAAAGTCAGCAGTGATACAATACTAGCATCTAATCCACATATCTTTGTTCACATTCCGTTAGTCGTGCCGGCAATGGCCTTCCCAGCTATAATTTCCTCCTGGACTAGGGTCTAGTCCAGTATCACACTTTGCTCTTAGTGGTCATGTCTTTTCTGTCTCCCTTAATCTGGACTCTCTCCTGAAGCCAGCACGCCTAGAGCCCGTGCTCCGCAACAAGAGAAGCCACCGCAATGAGAAGCCCACGCACCGCAACCAAGAGTAGCCCCCACTCGCCGCAACTAGAGAAAGCCTGTGCGCAGCAACAAGGACCCAACGCAGCCATAAATAAATAAATTAAATAAATAAATTTATTTTAAAAAAAGAGATAGAAGTGTCTTTAAAAATTTTAATTTGATTGTTAAAATTTTAAATTCTGTTATAACACAGAAAGGTGCAGGAGTGGGTTTCTCTTGCAAATTCCTCGGATGTGGCAGCGCTGAGCCTGCTGGCCTTCTCGTCAGTGGCCAGCTGGACTTTCACTCCACGTATGGGTTCCAGAGAACCCACAGCTCTGGGCCCTGACACTAAAGCCAGGCGTCAGCTGTCATCTACCTTCTGCCCAGGCTGTAACGCACGGCTACTTGGCTGCCTCGCCCCGATGGTGACCTCATCCCTGATGGCGCCCCCTGGCACCCCCCCGGCCAGAGGCTCGGCTCAGAGACAACTGTCTCCCTGGTGATTGACCTGTTGTAACAACCACGAGCATCCTTAACGCTGATGTTTGCTGAAGTAAGCTTCAGTTAGGACTGAGCTAGAATATTGAGAAGAATCTCTTACCATATGAAGAAAAAGAGCGGAAGATAAAAGTTTTGTGGTCCTTTTCTGGCCTCCTTTGTCCTTTGAACTCTAGTCAAATTCCCCAAATGTGTCCCCATGTTCCTATTTTTCGGGAAATCTGAATCTTGGGATCTTTATTCTATCTATTCTATCTTTTCAATTACTAGGTGGGCAAGGAAATCCAAATACTCATGCACAAAGGAAGTAATTGACACATTACCAATAATTACGGACACATAAGACTGTTTTTCAGAAAACAGTCATGAAGATGTTTTGTCATATACCATTCATTCTTCAAAATGATGTTGTTCCATCTCACAAGCGGTATTCTTCTTTGGGCTACAGTGGCAAGCACTGCTCGTAGGAGTCGTGTGTGCTCACTAGTCCATTTGGAAACCAGGTCAGCATCCTTCCCAGAAGACTGGGAAGGGCAATCTTCTGTTGCAGGCATGGCTATCCTTTTGTTTAGTGGGGTTTACAGGCAGGCCTTACTAGGTCTGTAGTCCTCTGGCCTGGGCTTTGGGGGTCCTCCAGAAAATACAGTGGGTGGGCAGATGAAAGAACCCAGGAGGCCAGGCTGAGTTATACCGCAGCACTGGAGACTGGAAAGGAAGGAAGGAGGTGGACCTCAGGATCAGGATAATTGGTCTTCCAGGCCGGTGGTTCTCAGATTGGGTAGATCATCAGTCATCCACAGCCTCCGTCTCAGGCTTATGGACTTAGACTACCTAGAAGCACTGCAAGAGCAGGTAGCTGGCAATCTGTATACATATTTAAAATTCCCCCCAGGTGGCTGTGATGGGCAGCCAGGTTTGGGACTCATGCTTCTGACCTCCCTTATTCTTGATGATTAATGTGAGCAGCCTTGAATCATGGGCACACAAGAAGCAGTTGTGGTTGGATAGAAAATGTGACTCCAGGAAGGCTCTACCTGGCGCTCAGAATTGGAGGAAGAGAGCAAAGTGTCCTGGGGTGCCCTCAGATGCCAAAAGTCTAAATGGAATCCTATAAACACTGAAAAATCAAAGTGCTACAGTAGTTGTAGAAGACAACTAGTATAAGGGCATCTTTCTTGTGTTACACAGTAAGAACGTATTAATGTGGCTTTTACTGAGGTTGTAAACCACCTCTATCTTGTCAGATCCAATGGGCAAGTCGCCATCTTTGCCTAATTCGAATGCGCAGTCACATTCGCATAGATGACCACTGCCTCCTCCTTGAAACCCTTTCTTTTCTTGGCTTCTACGGCACATTTTTTTTTTTTTTTTTTTGCTTTCTTCTTAGGCTCTTCCTCCTCTGTTCAACCTCTAAGTCAAGAATTTTGTCTGTGCCATCTTCTCTTCACTTTCTGTACACCCCGGCAGGTGATCTCACTTAGCCCCAAGCTTTAAATACCGTCTACAATAGATATTGAACATTTCTAAATATATATCTCCAGCCCTGACCCTCCCCCTGAGTTTGAACCTGCATATCCAACAGTCTACTTAACACCTCCACTTGGACGTCTGATGCGTCCCAAGCACCTGCTCCTCCCTGGTCTTCCTCATCCCAACAAATGGTACCATCATCTCCAGATGCTAATGCCATCATCTCCAGACGCTCAGGCCAGAACCCTGAGAGCCATCCTTGGCTCCTCCCTTTCCCTGATCCCATCTGCCTGATCTCGCAGCCAAACCCTCCGGCCCGACCTTCAGAACGCCGCCTCCTGTCTCAGCACTTCCACAACCTGGGCACAAGCTGCCATCACCTCTCACGTGGAGCAAAAAGCCTCATAAGCGATATTCCTCTCATGCCTGTACAGCCTACTCTCCACACCGTGGCCCGAGAGAAAACTTGTAAATGTCAATGAGATTGTGCCTTACCCTCCAAATGGTTTCCCTTTACAATCAGAAGAAAATCCAAACTTCTCACAATGGGACTCATCCCAGTATCTGGGATTCCCACCCAAGCCTGCCAATTAGAATCACTTATGGGTGAATTTTAAAAAGATAAAACCATGCCCAAACCTGACACCAGACCAACGAAGGCAGAATTTCTGAGGCTGTGGTTTGAAGGGCCTCAGGCGACTCTGAGGGGCAGCCACGTGGGAGCAGCACAGTGCTCTGAGCTGCGGCCCCGCTGGCCCCCCACACCTCATCTCCCACCCCGCTCCCCACGCTCCATCCTTACCGCCTCCCTGTGATCCCTCACTTTGATGAACTTGACGTTACTCTGCCAAGACCTTTGCAGGGCTGGCTTCTGCTCATCTTGAAGATTCAATTAAAATGTCACCTTTCTGGGGGGGGGCCCTCTCTTATCCCCTTGAATTAGAACACTGTTCTTCCTCCATGTTCACTCTCTGTCCCAGGGGTTCTCAAATTTGAGTGTATCTCAGAAGAAGGGCCAATTAAAACAGATGATCGGGCCCATCCCCAGAGGCCCTGACTCCGTAGGTCTGGGGTGGGGCCTGAGGGCCTGCATTTCTGATGAGCTCCCACGTGATGCTGACGGTATCAGCCTGGGGACCACACTTGGAGAACCACTGCTCCATCCCATTACCCAGCTCTACCTTTTTCATGACACATCACTATTCTTAATTTTTTGTTCGATTATTCACATGTTTATTATCTGCCTGCCCCCACCCCCGATAAAATGTGAGCTCCATGAGTACAGGGGCCTTTCTTGTTCAACCAGGTATTCCCAGCTTCGGAACACTGCCTGGCATGTGGTGACAAGGCAGGGATACTTCCTTAAAGTATTTCATGGGAAGCATTAAAAACACAGTAGGGGGGGCTTCCCTGGTGGCGCAGTGGTTAAGAATCTGCCTGCCAATGCAGGGGACACGGGTTCGAGCCCTGGTCCGGGAAGATCCCACATGCCGCAGAGCAACTAAGCCTGTGCGCCACAACTACTGAGCCTGTGCTCTAGAGCCCACGAGCCACAACTACCGAGCCCACGTGCCACAAATACTGAAGCCCGCGTGCCTAGAGCCTGTGCTCTGCAACAAGAGAAGCCACTGCAATGAGAAAATCAGGCACCGCAATGAAGAGTAGCCCCTGCTCGCCACAACTAGAGAAAGCCCGCGCGCAGCAACAAAGACCCAACGCAGCCAAAAATAAACTAATTCATTCATTTAAAAAAAAACAAAAAAAACCACAGTAGGAATTTAGTACCCTAAAGATTGTCTTTAGAAGTTACCTGGGGCTGCTGGGTGGCTGGTCGAGAGCCTGATTCTTCACGGAAAGCTGGGATTTCCCGTGGGCTTTTTGAGAACCGAAGATCTTTCAAAGTTTTAGGGTCAGTTCTTTCACCCACGTCTACGATTATATCAAAAACATCATTCTGTGAATATCTATAATTATATATGCATTCATGCAACTGTGTCTTCATAGTTAGGAGCCTTTTAATAAGGGACCACTGTTATCACATTTTTTCTCTAAAGTAGAATTATACAAAGAAGCTCCCACTCAGTTAAATTAATAGCAATAAAGAAAAGAATTAGCCCAGACTGAGAAAATTAAAATCTGCCCTGCGACATTCCACAACATTCCACACCAGGCTGGGAAAATGGATAAATCCAGTTGCAAGGTTAGCAGGAAACATCATGTGTCCCAAGGACACACTGCAGCTGTAACATGTCGTAACAGCCCCCACTTTGAGCGACTACTGTTTCTTACTTGCCAAGAAACCTTGTTCCCTAAAATCAGATTATCAGAATTTTTGCTATTTGAAATCTTATCAGTAAGAATGAAACATCCAACTCTTGCCTGGAGGACCCAAGTCACTTTGACATAGAGAGGCAGCTTCAATTTCCAACCCTGGTGCAGAGCTTCAGAGAAAGGTTTCTGAACACAACATTCCACATTTATCTTTGTTGGTTCCAAGGTAACAGAACCCCGGTCCCCTTCTCGGGTCCATACCTCATACCTCATGAGGTATACATCAGGACCATTTCACACTGAGCCCTGCTTCGCTTGAGCCTATCAAAACTCTTCTTTCATTTAAATTTCGTCCTAACTCCACCCTTCCCCCTATAACTGTTATCTATGCTTTGGTTGATGAGATCCCATGGTTCCTCTGGTGTGTGGTCTCCCACGTTGCAATGAATCGATAAATCTGACTCTGCTGGACAGCTGCACTACCCTTCATGGTCTTAAGCTGTTGGCTAGGACAGCATTAAAAGTCAAGTTACAGCTTACTTTATTGTTCCAGTGCTTCTTATCCAACCCTTCTGCAGACAAGAACACAAGCACTGAACCTGTTTGGTGGTTTAGAATATTAAATCTTATCTTCGTCCTGTCACGTCATACCTGGAAAATTTCCAAGGTTAACATTCCAACCCAGTTTATTTTCAACATTCTTATTTTTCTTCCTCCCTTTTGATTCAATAAATCCATTTTTCAGTTCCTAGGAGGGAAGAGATTGCATATCAATCCCTTGATTCTTCCCATTTAGATATGAAAATTAAAAGTTCCATGGTAGAGACAGTGACATAGCCTGCACTTCTCACTGGAAAGGGTTTACAGTCGTTTTCATAAAGTGACCTCTGTCTCACCTTTCCCTGGAAACACACAGCTTTGAACCTGGGCTGCTTGGTGGGCAGCTTGTCTGCTTGGGAAGCCCCACCAGTTTGAGTGGCCAAGACCAGAAGCAGGTGGCAGCATATACAGGCAGGATGTCACCATCATGGGAGTCAGAGCAGTAACAGAGGGACCACCAGACCCAGGGGCAAAGACAGGTTGGGGTCAGGCCAAGACAGTACTTCTGTCCACTACCTGCCCACACGTGGCCCTGAAACATAAACACGCTTCTCTCTGGACTTCCTTCTCCTTGGGCTCAGTCCTTCGTGCTTGGTTGAAGCCTGAGCACCTGCTGCTACACGTGGGTTCAGCCCCTGCCCAGTGTAGACCCCTGACCACACGTGGGCCCCACACGACACCTGTACCACTGCTCTGCTCCCACAGCCTCCTCTCTGGCCTCTGGTCAATCATTAGACTGAAGGGACTCCCAAAAAGCTTCCCGTCACCCCCAGCGAGACCTCCATGACTGAGACTTTTTGGTTGGTTGCCTTGTCGTGGGCTGGCACATCCTCTGACCCTGGGATCTATCTCACTGATGCCGAGAACCCAAACATCCTTTCAAGACAGGTCTAGTTCATTCTCCAAAGAGATGAGGCTTTGCAGCTATTTGGCAATGAAGGTTTCAACATAATTGAAGGCCATGCCCACTGAGGGCTTCTACTAGTCTGGTGCATCTAGTCAACAAATATACACCCTCTGCCCTCTCCTACCTGCCCCCGTGCAAGATGCTGAGTATGGCAGACATGCTCTCTGACACCTGGGAGCCTACACTGCATGGGGGAGACAGACAGGGAGCAAAGTATTCATAGCATCAAAGCATTTTATAAAAGGAGAAGACCTGGTGCTAGGGGAGCAGAGACGGAGCACTGACGCCCAGTTTAGTTTGGCTGGAATATAAACAGGGGAGTCACAAGGCAAAGAATGACTGAGGACAGAAACTGCTTCTTAGGATGCCAGGCTAAAGGGTCCTGCTTTCTTCGACAGGTAAGGACACAGGAGACAAGGATGCTTGCTAGGAATCTCCAGTGGGCAGGGTGGAGGAGGGACTGGCCAAAGGGTGGGAAATCAGCAAAGATACTTTGCAATGGTTGATACTGACCCCAACTATAAGGACCTGAAAATGGGCAGAATGACTGTGGTGGTAAAGGAAGGGGAAGATGCGACCACTGAGAATGGGAGCTGAGAATGCGGTGAGGATCCGAATGCCTTAGAGTGTCATTACGTACCTGCTCTGGAGGGTCTTTGAGAACATTTTCCACGTCGTCTTCTGAAGGGACTGCATCTGGCAGTACATAGTCCACCTGAAACACCTTTGTTACCATGGCACTCTGTCTGCAGTCTCTGAACATTATTCAGAACAGAAGAGGTCTGCGTGTTACACAAAGATTCAAAGACAAGGTGCCTAGCAATTAAGATGACTCTATAAAGCCCCTTAGTCTAGAGACTAAATTTATTCTATTTTAAATTTGGAGAAACCAAAATACAGCTTCTATAATCTTTCCCTACCTTATTCTTATTCGGGTTATCTCTTGCTATGCAACAAACTGCCCCAAAACATAATGTCTTAGAACACAAAGCTGTGGGTTCACCATCTGTGCTCCCGGTTGCCATCTCTCGTGTGGCTGCAGTCAGGTGTCAGCTGGAGTCGATTCAAAGACCAACTCAGCCGGAGGTCCAAAATGATCTCTCCCCTCATGTTCCAAGTCTGGCCTGGGCTGGCCATTCAGCTCTCTGCTTCCCTCTCTGTCCATCTCCCTCTGCAGGTGGTGAACTTGGGCTTCCTCACAGTACAGAAATGTCAGGGAGGTCAGACTCCCTACACGGTGGCTGGCTTCCCCCAGCATTTATGTTCCGAGAGACCAGAGCAGACACTGCAACACTTCTTGTGGTCTGGCCTTAGCATCATGTCTGGTGCATTATCTTGGTCAAAAGTAAGTCACAGGGCCAGCCCAGGTCCAAGCAGAGGGAGGCGTGGTTCATGGGGGGCCATTCTGGGGGACCATCTATCGCACTCACCATAAAGATGTCATACGTTAAGTCTCAACCTATTCTAAAACAAAGAATGGGGTTACCTATGTATCATTCATTCCATATGAGTCATGGGGATTTTCCGTACCCCAGTTGTGGGTAGCACTATATATGCTGCCCTGGGAGATTTTAACTGTTATTCCTCAAATACCAGCAAGTTCTCAATTTATTCATAATATTTCACAATGAATCTTGTTCCTCTCGGACGCAATAGGAGTCCACTGAGAAAGCAATGCAGAGGGCCCAGAACTGAACTCTGGCAGTGATTTCAACTCAGAACCAGAAGCTCATCTACACTTTTTAGTTTTAAAAACAGTTTTATTGAGGTATAATGTACATCACATAAAATTCACCTGCTCTAAGTATATAATTTGACGATATTTCCTGAATTTACACAATCGTGCAACCCCCACGGCAGTCCAGTTTTAGAACGCTCCATCACCAAAAAATTCCCTTGTGCCTGTTTGTAGTCCTTCCTTGCTTCCACCTCCTACTCCAGGCAAACATTGATCTGCTTCCTGTCTCCATAGTTTTGCCTTTTCTAGAAATTCAAAATAAATGTCATCATACAAATATAGTCTTACATATCTGGCTGCTTTCATTCATCTTTTGTTTTTTTTGAGGTTCACCCATGTAGTTGCATGTATCAATAGTTCATTCATCTTTATTCTTGAGTAATATTCCATTTTATGGATGTACCATAGTTTGTTTATCCATTGCCAAGTGGACGGTCACTTGGATTTTTTCCAGCGTTTGGATTATTATAAATAATGCTGCTATGAGCATTCACATATAAATAAGTCTTTGTACTATAAGCCCTGGAGGTTGGATTTTCTCTTGTTTGTAACAAACAAGTGCCTGACTTAAGCTTCGCTTGCTGAGGCATCCACTTCAAAGGTGGCGATCTTGAGTAGACACGCTGCCGACCACAGGACTAGATAAAGATCCAGGCCACCTCCCCCCACGGAGGCTCCTTTATCTTAGAGATCTTGGTTGGTTTCAATGACTGACCAATTGGGTTGCTTGTTTTTTCTCTTCCTGCTTTAAATTCTCACTCTTATGTTTAAAATTCACCAATAAAGAGTGAGCCCATGGAACCCTAGCCCCCTCCTTCAACCCCAATAAAAGCAGAACCTCTGGCCTGTGATTTCTCCCTTCCTCACTCCCTCCCTCCATCCCTGTCTCTCCCTCTGTCTCTCTCTCTCTCTCTACCTGTGACCTCGCTGTATGCCACATAATTTCCAGGACTTGTAAGTAATAAACCTCATCTCTTTCAAATCTTCCTGATGATTATTGCTAAGGGCCTCTTGCAATCATAATAAGAACAAGGCCCGGTCTAGCCACATGTGTGGATAGATACACAGGAGCAGAATTGCTGGGTCATATGGTCAGTGGGTTTAACTCTTTGGTTGTTCCATCTTACATTCCCACCGGCATCATCTGAGAGTTCCGGTTTCTCCACACACTCACCAACACTTGATATTGTCGGCCTTTTTTGATCACCTGTACTCTTGAATATGTTCTCTGTAGGTATTTGCTTGAGATGTGTCCCTAGTGTATTAGGATGCAGGCTTGGCTGTTGTAACACAGAACTGAAACAACAGTGGCTTAAACAAGAGGGCAGCAACGGGCTGTAATCCACCCAGAGCTGTGCAGAGGAGCCATGGTGTCAGGGTCTGGGGTCAAGTTTCCACCATGTTGCTCCACCACATCTAGGACATTGCATGTGTCCTCTGACCCAACGTGGCTGCCCACCACAGCCACATTCCAGCCAGCAGGAACCACAGCCCGCCTCTTACTTTAGGGTACAGTCCAGAAGTTGCCATATCACTTCCACATGCATCCACTGGCCACACCAGGTGACATGGCTCCAGCTAGCTTCAAGGAGGACTGGGAAATATCTTTCTTCTAGGAAACACATGTCTGGCTAAAAATCATGGGCTCTATGATTCTTGAAGAAGAGAAACACAGACATTGGGAAGAGCCAGCAGCCCCTGCCGTATCATGGTGACCACACTCTGGTGTATTTGTTTGATATGTTTAACTCTCTCTCCCACTAATTTGCACTGAAAGCTCACAGCTGGAACACAGGTGGTTCTGTCTGATTGGCCCAGGAACTTAATACTGTTTACATCGCCAGCTGCCTTCTCTCTTTGGTGTTTCTTTGTCTGCTTTGCTCATTGATTTTCATATTGGCCTTCGATTTATTTTATCTGTTTCATTAACATTTCTTTTGCAATTTCTCAGATTTCTTACATGTCGGTTTTTTATATTTCTTAAAATTCTTGAAGCTTCAAGTAAATATGTGTCCCAAAATGCTTTAAATTCTTTAAGTAAACATTCAGAAATGAATATACATCAGTTCCAAAATAGTTGAGAAATGTTTAACCCTAAGCAATGCAGAGGTTGTAAGCCACATTTTTAGAAGGAGAAAAAAATTCTCAGAAATACACAATTGATCTAAACGGCCACTACCTATCAGTGAGTGACAATATTTAAGAAATAACATGATCAGTGGGTACTTGCATGTTCACTGGTTGGAGTGACTCATGGGTGGCTAAACTTTGGGGAAGCATGTTTTGTTTTGTATTTAATAACAAAACCAAATTTACAGATGCGGATATGTGGATGCAGATAGAGACAGTCTTTTAGATGAACTGCCTGCTTAACTCATTCACCTCAACATCCATCTCATCTGAAGGCTCATCTTTGGCCCATGGTCTGTCATCCAAGATACAGCTGTCCTCCTAGTTAGACACTTCCTGGACCTCACAGACGTCTCCATCCAGGGACCATTCAAATCCTGGCGAATGCCCAGGCTTCCTGAATGTGCACATACCAGCCCCATTACTCTGAGCAGAAGCCTGGTTCCCACCCACTTGCTCTACCCCTTTTAAGGTCTAGGTTGCCTCCCCACCCTAGCTAGCCCTTTCCTTGGGGACCCAGCCAGGGCTCCTACCCATAGACCTTGTCACCCAGAAACCAGCTCAGACTGCCTGCTAGGTGGAAGGATTTTCTGATGGTAATCCAAAAAAGGCTTAAGTTTGGGGTTGGAGCTAGGAATTCTACTCAGAGCCCAAATCTCATTTGAACACACATAAATTTTTGCTAGGATTGGAATCAGATGCCATAAACATGTATCTTTAGGAATACCAATATAAGGTACACTAGACATTAAAAAAAAGTACTCATAGCTCTATCCCTGTAAAGATTATTATCCTCTCCATAAAACACCATAATTACTTGAATGATTGCAAGGGAGTGAAAAAAACTGGATCTGGAAGAATTCTGCAACTTGTCCAGGCCAGGTTTTCTCAAGCTATTGGAAATTATTGATGTTTGGGGCTGGGTAATCGCTGCTGTGGGGCTGTCCTGTGCACTGTAAAATGCTCAGTGGCATCTTTGGCCTCCACCCACCAGATGCCACTAACACACTCCCGTTTCCAGCGTGATGACCAAAATGTTTCCCCACGTTGCTAAATGACCCCTTGGAGCAAAATTATGCCCAACTGAGAACCTCTGGTTTAGGAACATGAAGGGGTTGAATAGAAACTGCTTATTCACCCAGGCATGAACTTTTCAAATAGGAGGCTGACCTTCTGAGGTGGGTCACATGACAGCAATCTGTTAGCCCTTTGTTAAGAATTTGAAAGACAATCACTACAGCTGCCACCTGCCTGATCCCAAGTGTATCACCTCTGCCCTTCACAGTGGCTTCCAAGGGCGTCCTGTTAACCTCATGTGACAAAGGAAGAAACTGAGATGCCAAAGGCCACATAACTTAAGCCAAGGTCACACGAAGAGGAGGCAATAGAACTGGGATTAAAATCCAGATCTGCAGGTCAACAAACTCCATCCTCTTTCCCACACTCCAAGCAGCGTCTTCTTGCCTTTGTCGCTGCCTCTGGAGATGGCAGTTGGATCTGTCATCCACGCAAACGCAAGGTTTTAGGTCCAGGGGCGGTAGATGGATGCCTGTGGGATGCCCTGGTAGCCTGCGGATACGTTTACTTTATTAATCATTGCTGCCAAACGGTGAAGTCCCTCTTGGTTCTGCTGAAGAAAAATGGTTGCTCTCAGGGGACTCTGACTCCCCCAGTTACCTACCTTCAGTTGAAGCAGCTTTTACCTCAGCCAGGCTTGATTTTTCTTGGCCACCATATAAGGTCATTGACAGAAAAAGGAGAACCATGCAAGTTCATTGCCAGAACACTACAAAATGATGATATCAGAGACAGGAAGCTCTTGACCACAAAGGAGGATTTTAAAGAATCAAGGCAGATGTCAGAAAGTTTGCAGACCCTGGGTTAGAACATCAATACACAGACCATCAAACCTGAAACCCTCCCCCTTTGCTGAGATGTTCCCGAGTCCCTGGCCCCTCCTGCCCACCTGTGTTCCTTACCAGACCATTCTCTGATGTGAAAGTCATAGACATACATATGGGGACATGGAAGCACATGTATGGCAAAGCTCTTATTCATTTCCTTTCAAGAACTATTTTATCGCAAATGGATAGAAGCACTAATTTTCTGCCTTGAAAACTCAAAAATTTTTTGCATAGATACTTTCCCTAAGCTGAGCGCATCTGAAATACTAACAGTTTTTCAGAGCAGACACTTAGTGGGCACAGAGCAAGATGGTGAGAGGCATTAACAATGCCCTTATTTTTCAGACTCTTTTGGAAGCTTTATTAACTCCTTTGAACTACATAGTCATTAACTACTACTTCACTTTATGACCACCTGCAGCTTATAAAGGGGCCTGCCTTGGGGCTTCCCAGGTGGCGCAGTGGTTGAGAGTCTGCCTGCCGATGCGGGGGACACGTGATCGTGCCCCAGTCCCGGAAGATCCCACATGCCGTGGAACAGCTGGGCCCATGAGCCATGGCCACTGAGCCTGCGCGTCCGGAGCCTGTGCTCTGCAATGGGTGAGGCCACAACAGTGAGAGGCCCGCGTACCACAAAAAAAAAAAAAAGGGGCTGCCTTGCAGCATTGGGCACCAGAGTAATTAGCTTATTCATTTTTAACAATTGAGATGATTTGTTTCAATAGAAATGGCTTGGCAAGTGGGAAAAGACACAGATTCCAATCTTTAGTAAAGAATAATAATGTGTAAGGAGGTTGTTTTGTTTGGTTTTATTTTTATTTTATTATTAAAAAAAATTTTTTTAATGCCTAAGCAATCATCTTTGGTGTAGAACTTGTAGCTCTTGTCAAAAAGCCACGCAGTAGTTCAGCCAGCAGGGGGAGCCTGGAGTCTCGTTTAAATTAACTGGGCCAGCCAGGTATTGGTTTGGGGCTTAAAAGTCTTCCAAAAATGTGGCCAAACCCGTCTTGCTGCACAAAATAATTCTTCTGTCACAGACACACAAATCTGCAAAGCATTTGAGGGTTTTCTTCTCTACAACCCACAGTGAAGTTTACCAAATTAAGTGGTGTTTCTATATTTGAAAATGAAAAAAAAAAAATCATTGACTAGGAAAGAAAGGACAAAGAAAAGAGTGAAGTAGCTAATGTTTAACAAACTGAAATGACAGTAGCTTTGAAGGCCAATAAAGTCAATACAAAATCAGAGAGAGAACCACAGTGGTCGTAGGCCACGTCCTGGGAAATAAAAGAACCATTCACTAAAAACAGAATTCTCCTCAGAGCCAGGCGAATCTCTTCGGAGGTCCCAAACCCTGAAAAGGCTCTTCCTTCCCAAAATCCCAATGTGGATTTCAAACTAAAAACAGTATTAATATACATAGCACTTCACTGAGCTGTACCCTTACGATTTGTGTACTTTACAGTATAACTCAACAGAGGACAAACAAAACAAAAAAGTTACAGATATGTGCTGAAATTAAGACAACTTTTTCTTTAGTGTACTTCTAATCCAGAACTGATTCTCATTGAAATTAATAAAATTAAAACATAATAAATACAAATTATCTTAATCATTATGCTCTTAACTTACTTAGACACTGCGATAGCTTTAACTTGTATTTTTCCATCAGGCAGAGTAATAGGCTTCATATACTTCAACGTAGTGTTTTCACCATAACCAATTTTCTTTAGGAATTCAGGTTTGCTGCCATCCAGGGTATAATATATGTTGACATCTGGGGTGTCTGAAAAACCCAAAAGAGGATATCTGGTATTAACATTAAAGTAGCAAGTCCCTGAATAACACCTATGGGTCAGTTATTTAATGAGTTTTTTTTTAATGTACTGTAGAAATGAATAACAATAACTAACAATAATTGAGTTCTTTGTGCCACACACTGTGCTTTACATGAATTAGCTAATTTTATCAGTACAACCTTATGAGATAGGTCCTACTTTATACCCACATTATAGATGAGGAAACTGAGTCCCAGAGACGTTAAGAAACTTGTTAAATAACAGCAGAGTTGTGGTTTGACTTATGGGAGGTTGGATCCATAGGCCATGCTCTTGAACCACTATGGTATTTTGCCTCCCCAATAGAGCAATGATACAAATCAAGCAGGGGTGAATTTTAAAACTGCAATGCCTACTTAGAAAGCAGAGGCTAATTTTTCATTCTTGGAGCATTGCTTAAGAAATGCTTTTGTTATATTTTATTTGGACTAGGTAAATGATTCCTACATTTCTTAGAACATTTGTAAAGGTAAAAAATACATATGATCCAAGATTCAAAAGGTCAAAAAAGGATATACAATGAAAACTCTCCCTCCCACCCCTGACATAAGTTGCCCAAAGGCAACCAATAATATCAGCTATCCTTCCAAAAATAGTTTACATCCATACAAGCATATATGTACATATTTTTCCCCCCTCCCTTTTTTTTTTTTTTTTTTTGCTGTACGCGGGCCTCTCACTGCTGTGGCCTCTCCCGCCGCAGAGCACAGGCTCCAGACGCGCAGGCCCAGCGGCCATGGCTCACGGGCCCAGCCGCTCCACGGCATGTGGGATCCTCCCAGACTGGGGCACGAACCCGTGTGCCCTGCATCGGCAAGCGGACTCTCAACCACTGCGCCACCAGGGAAGCGCTCCCCACTCTCTTTATATACAAATGGTGGCTTATCATACCCTGTTCTACACATTTCTCTTTTCATTTAACAATCTGTCTTGGATATTGCCCTATATTGGTACATAAAAGCATCCCCATTCTTCATTATGGCTGCACAGTATTGTCTTTCTATGGATGAATCATTGGCAAACAGCCAATCCCTACAGAAGAACATCTAAACTGTCTTCTTTCCTTTTCCTTCTTTCTTTTTCTTTTTCTTTTGCTATTACAAGCATTGTAATGAATAACCCTATAAAGAGTTCTTTTTATAAGTACATCTGTAAAATGTGTAGAACTCGTACTGTTGAGTCAAAAGCTATGGGCACTTTTAATTTTGGTTAACGGTGCCAAACTTCCCTCCACGGACAGTGAAACAATTCACATTGCTATCAGCAAGGCATGGAAGTGCGTGTTTACCCACAATCTCAGCCATATTGTGTGTGACCATTTTTTCTTTTAGTTTTGCCAATATTTCTTTTATATTTTCCTAGGTTAAAAGAAAAGTATCTCATACTTTTAACTCACATTCCTTACATTTTGAGTAAGATTCACTCATTCATTCAACAAATAATTACCAAGTACCTATTACGTGCCAGACACTGGGGATACACCAATGACCAAAGTCCCCGCTGTCATAGAGCTTCCATTTTAGGAAAAACACACAAGCAGTAAACAAACAAACAATTACATATAATCTGTTAAGTGGTGATTAAATGTAAGGGAGTAAAAAAAAGCAGGGGAAAAGGTCTGCTCAGCAAGCTGGTGAAGGGGTGAGTAGAAGCATATTCTCATATGTTTAAAAGATATTTGTATTTCCTTTCCTATAAAGTGTTCTTTCACATCCTTTGTCCATTTTACTATTGCGTTATTATTATTTTTGTCATTGAATTGTAGAATCTTTTATTTATTAGACATTTTCAATATTAGAGAATTTGGATATCCTGTCATCATTTGTCAATAATCACCCAACTTCTCCTGAGGGTTATGGGCACATATACTAAGACTTGTATTTTGGTTTGAGAATTTTTGAAAATAATATTGGCTTTTAAAATAAAGGGAGATACAGTATAACGTAATATATTCTTAGTTGGAACTCTTAGTCTAGGAAGCCCAAGTGTCACGCCATCGATTACAGATAAATAGTTTGTATGCACATTAGTTATTAAAATACATAACTGAAGTCTCAGAGTCTGTTTTTTTAAATCGAAGTATAATTTATTTACAATGTTGTATTAGTTTCACATATACAGCAAAGTGATTCAGTTATACATATGTATACTATTTTTTTCTTTTTCAGATTCATTTCCATTATAGACTATTACAAGATACTGAGTATAGTTCCCTGTGCTATACAGAAGGTCCATCTTGTTTATGTATTTTATATATAGTAGTATGTATACGTTAATCCCAAACTCCTAATTTATCTCCCCCCCTCCTGCTATCCCCTTTGGTAACCATAAGTTTGTTTTCTATGTCTGTGTGCCTATTTCTGTTGTGTAAATAAGTTCATCTATATCATTTTTTTTAGATTCCACATATAAGTGATATCATATGATATCTGTCTTTCTCTGTCTGACTTACTTCATGTAATATGATAATCTCTAGGTCCATCCATGTGGCTGCAAGTCAGAGTTTGTTTTAAACAAGTATTTGTTCATATGTTCTACCTATAAAACTTTTCCTTCTCCTTATGTTAATTATATATGTATATGTGTATGTGTGTGTGTGTGTGTGTGTGTGTATTCCTGGCATTAATAGGAAATGCATTCACTGCTTTATTTCTGCAGAAATAGCTAAGATTTCTTTTGGCATTACCGTGTGACAGACCCTGTGCCCCTCACATCACATATCGATTCATTAAACCTCACAATGGCTGTAAACAGTAGATAATACTATCACTCTCTTACAGTGAGGAAGCTGAGACTTATAAAGGCACAGCAATGTATTGAAGGTCACCAGAAGTTCTCAAAGCCAGGATTCACTCTCCAACCTGTCTGACTGGGAAGCCTGTGTTAGCAGGTCAAACTGAAATCCCAGAAAAATAATGAGAATCCTGGGAAAGTCTGGGGAAGCATCAGGAAATCCTCCCTTGGCTAAGGTGAGTCAAGGCATTGCTACAACTATTACCCACACAAATGGAAGGTTGGCAAGAGTTTTAATCTGTATAAATACCACTCTATAAACCACCATTGTTTCAAATTTTGGAAGTTTTACAAACTTCCCAAGATCCTGATTATAGAAAACATGTAAAGAGATAAATCAACAACCAGGTGAATATAAAGAATATGGCAGTGTTATTTTAAATGATTTCAAGTATATTTGATTCTTACCTGATTTCATTTCCAAAAGCGTATTGTTATCAATTTCATGGTTGGCTTTTCCGGGCTGAGGCACCCGCAGGGGAATGATTTGAGGGACACACACTGAACCAGCCGTCATTTCCCCTCCTTACATTAAAAAACAGTGGATGAAAATAAATTCCAATGGGCACCTATATTTGAACACAAACACTGAAGAGAAGCACCTCGTTCAAATACAGTGAGACCAGTAAAAACTAAAGAGAATACTGTTAATCCATTATCTACAAATATCATTTATATTTTTTATTTTTTGGGAGACTCATCTCAGTTCTTTGTGTTTTTTTTGTCTTTTTTAAATTGAAGTATAGTTGATTTACAATGTTGCGTTAATACAAATATCTTTTTTTTTTTTTTGCGGTATGCAGGCCTCTCACTGCTGTGGCCTCTCCCGTTGTGGAGCACAGGCTCCGGATGCGCAGGCTCAGCGGCCATGGCTCACAGGCCCAGCTGCTCCGCGGCATGTGGGATCTTCCCGGACCGGGTCACAAACCCATGTCCCCTGCATCGGCAGGCGGACTCTCAACCACTGCGCCACCAGGGAAGCCCACAAATATCATTTTTAATTGAAATAATTATTGTTTCAGCTGTAGTTTTGCTGTTGAGATCTTGCGTGGGGTTTTGATTATCTAAATATTTACTTCACTTTGGGGGAAAAAGCATGAATGTATGGGATGGGAGCACAAAATTCTTTTAAAAGGGACAAATTAAGTGAACTCATCAGAGCAGAGACCATCACTGATGATCTGACCTGAGCAACCCCTGGATCATTACCACATTTTTCTGCCACCTCTCTTGGTTTCAGGCAAGTCAGCACACAAGAGGAACAGAAGTAACTCTGTATGTAGCATGAAATGTTAATTTAGAGCCAACTCCTTTGGGAGAGCTCCAGGTTCAAAGCCCTGCAGTTGTCACCAGTTGGTTCTTGCATGTGAAAGCTGCAAAAGAAACTTTAGAAGGATGGCAGAGGATCACGCCTCAGCCGGAAGAAAGCTAGCATGGATATAAACAGTGAGCAAAAAAACACAAAAGTCTCCCACTCCATCTACTGTATTTATAAATAATTAAGTACAAGTATGGAGACCTTAGGGATCTTTTTCTTGGGGGGGGGCTCATAATTATTAATACATAAAGGATTCAGGGGGAAAAAACCCCACACCTTAATACAGCAACCATTTACATCTCCAATGGTCTGTTCAAATTTCAATGATAATGGATGCATAGGTTTTACTCAACTAAAATCTATATTAAAACTCGAATTTTATAGTGTACTTCTTGCACCCTCCACTATTATTTACAATTTTCCAAGTACTTATATAATCTTAGTTATAAATTTGTGATTGGACATTTAGGCATTTACTAGTTTCTTTTTAGTTGTGGGTTTTGCTATTCTAAATAACGTTACCCTGGGAATTCCCTGGCGGTCTAGTGGTTAGGACTCCACGCTTTCACTGCAGGGGGCCCAGGTTCCATCCCCAGTTGGGGAACTAAGATCCCACAAGTCTGAGGCACGATGAAAAAAAAAAAAAAATTTAAAATAAATAATGTTGCCCTGAACATCTCTGTGGTTTGAGGCTTGTCACAGAATATAACCCAAAGGTGGGATAACTAAACTTAAGCAGTGAACTTAATGCCTGGTTGGACAGTTCCAGGTCGGAGGCTAAGAAGTTAAATTGCAGATACAGATATAGATAGTGGAGCAACGGCCCCTACAGAAGGGATGGACTCTGGAGCTTGCCCGTCCTCACACTTTCATTTAAGTGAGAGACAGTTAAAATAAAAACAGTTAAAAGCTAGTTCAAAATAAAAACATTTGGGGAGGGAATAATTCATGCGGCGACTAGGAGCTGCCCTTGGAAGACTGCCAGTGGGTAGGCCAGTGGGCCCCGAGCGAAGAGGATCAATCAGTAGACCGATCCGTTAGGCCCAAATGTCAGTGTGGCGTCAACAGCATCCCCTACCCCGCAACCCCTCCATCCAGACTGCCCCCTCACCGCCCGCATCAGGAACCGCGCCTGGTCCTTGTCCCCGTCCTTCAGGTGCACCCAAGGACGTCCTCTACCTCTCAGTAGGAGTGAGGGCTGCCGTCCTCCTCCTTCTCCTCCGGCCACCGGGACCTGATTGGGAACCCCGGAGTACCTCCGCAGTCCCCCACGCAGGCAGCCCACCGCTCACTGCCCTTCGTCCTCTCCTTCACAGAGGTCCGGGTTACCAAAGACGCTGCGAGCCGCGCCCCGCCACCTGAGAGTCGGGTAGGTGATTGGCAGGAGCCCGGCTTCCTAGCAACTAGCCCCGCCCCTGCGCTTGGCCCGGAGACTGGTACCCGACTCGAGCTCCTTTCGTCAGGCTTCACCGTAGGCGACCGAGAACTTGCCCTCACAGAGATTGGAAAGTGCTACAAGGTGGCGTCCCAACTCAGAATAGGGGAACCAGGCTCGTTCGTCCGACAGGCACTGACATTCTGGAAAAACCAGAATAAGAATTTGTAGCGGCGCAGGCGCGGCTTGGCCACCTCAAGGCGACTGGCAAAGAAGGACCGCTTGCGACACGAGGAAGAAGGCCCATGAGCCAGGCGCTGTCTTCACAGGTTCCAGGGTTCCCCCGCTTGCTGTCCGGCTTTCCGGACCGTCTCTTCCCCCAGGAACCGGGACCTGCGCCCTCATGGCCGAGGTGAAGGTGAAAGTGCAGCCGCCCGACGCGGATCCGGTCGAAATCGAAAACAGGTAAATCAGTGGGTGAGAATTTTTTCCCGGCTCGGGAGGCCCTGCGAGGCGCTGGACCCCGTCTCCGGGACCCTCGCAAGTTCAGTGGACGCGCAGGGAGGGGATCGCGGGTGTTGGAACCCTCCTCTCATCCCCGGAAAACAGAACTCTTAATTTCGAAACGAGTCGGACTGTTTGCAAGATTGTGCAGCTGACCTTTCCCTGGTGCTGTTCGGGAAGCTCTACTGATGCGCTTCTTTCCCACATTAAGGTGATCCACGCTCAGAGTGAAGACTCGGCGTTTTCCCCGTAGCACTTGTGGATACACGTTCTGATCCTGGATCGCCCTTGTCAATAAGGGAACTCCCGTGGCAGAACGTTTAGCCGAAGTTAGGGTGCAGTTTTCTATTATGAAGCAACACAAGTCAGATGGTTTTAGTGCAGTATACAAGTGAAGATTTGGGGGCGCCCAAAGCCTCTGCCGATTTTATGTTCTCTACCGTGCACTGCAATTTTTAGGGTACCACATAGTTTTAAAGGACCCCCACTTCTTAAAACTATTATGAATAACACATATGATGATCCTAGGGCAAGATGAAAATTCGAGTTTGTTTTTGTTTCTTAGGGATAATTCTAAAAGCAGGTCCCAGTTGTGGTGAATTGTCATAACAGATTTTGACTTCCCACCAGAAGTGTTTGATTTACCTCCTGCTCACAGACTTATGGCTATCCAAGGCACTGTATCTTCCCTTTGTCATACTTGTACCGTCTGAGAAAACTGAAGCCTCAGCTTTAATATGTCTTTCTGTGTTTTCATTTGACTTTTGTTCTAATTTAAAGTTCATGTGAATAAGGAAAAGAAATGCTTCTCTTAAATACAATAAAAATGTAAACGTGTATTACAAAAGCATCGTCCTCATTTTTAATATGCTTTGAATCAGAACCATTGTAGAAACCTAGATTATCTATCAGATGTGAAAAAAGGCACAATTCCAAACTGTTCTTCTTGTATTTTTTTCCCCTACCACCTCTTGAGATAGGTAGAAACATGAATATCATTAATGCCTTTGTTCCTAGGATTATAGAATTATGTCACCAGTTCCCTCATGGAATCACAGACCAAGTAATTCAGAATGAAATGCCGCATATAGAAGCCCAGCAGCGGGCAGTGGCCATCAATAGACTGTTGTCCATGGTAAGGTGAACCCAACTAGTTCATGTAATTACTTAAATGTTGTGATTGTCATTACTTCCTGTTATGTAGTCACGAAACCATTCTCAAAAGTGTGTTAGGTTGTGACTGATAAGACTCCAAACCAGGAAACAGCTCAGACTGCCTGAATTAAGGAAAGAAGAAGTAATATGCATTTTACAAGACAAATGAAATACTTGTATTTTAACTGTTATATTTAGTAACCTAATTGTCACTAAGCTACATAATGGCACACAACTACCTATGGGCATAGTCTATTCACACCTTCTGTTTGCTTCTTACTGCTAGTAAAGGCAAATACATAGTAAAGGCTTTGGATCAAACACTTAAATAAGCTAGTATGAAGATTAAAAGACAAAAAATGGAAAAATCAACTATAACTACAATAAACAGTTAAGGGGTAAACATGTGATGATCAGGAAGAAATAGACAATCTGAACAGTCCAGTCACTAGTAGTAAAATGGAACTAGTAATCAAAAAACTCCCAGCAAACAAAGGTCCTGGACTGGATGGCTTCACAGAGGAGTTCTGGCAAACATATAAAGAAGAGCAGATACTAGTCCTTCTCAAACATTTCCAAAAAATTGAAGAGGAGGAAACACTCCCAAATTTGTTCTATGAGGCTCCCATTACTCTGATACCAAAACTAGACAAAGATGCTACCAAAAAAAGAAAATTAGAGGCCAGTGTCTCCGATGAATATACATGTAGAAATCCTCAACAAAATATTAGCAAACCAAATTCAACAGTATGCAAAAAGGATCATATACCATGACCAAATGGGATTTATTACAGGAAGGCAAAAATGGTTCAATATGCAGAAATCAATCAGTGTAATACACCACAGTAACAAAAGGAAGGATAAAATTCACATGATCTTCTCAATTGACACAGAAAAAGCATTTGGCAAAATTCAACATCCATTCATGATAAAAACTCTTAGCACAGTTGGTATAGAGGGAACATATTTCAACACAATAAAAGCCATTTATGACAGACCCATAGCTAACACCATATTCAGTGGTGAAAAGCTGAAAGCCTTTCCTCTAAAATCAGGAAGAAGGGAATTCCCTGGCAGTCCAGTGGTTAGGACTTGGTGCTTTCAGTGCCAGAGCCCAGGCATACAAATGGGAAGGGAAGAAATAAAACTGTCCTTATTTGCAGATGACATAATACTATATATAGAAAACCCTAAAATCTCAATCAAAAAACTATTAGAACTAATAAATGAATTCAGTAAAGTTGCAGGGTCAAGATTAATACACAGAAATCTGTTGCTTTTCTATACACTAATCATGAACTATCAGAGGAAGCAAGAAAACAATCTTGTTTAAAAATCACATAAAAGGAATAAAATACCTAAGAATAAACTTAACCAAGGAGGTGAAAGATCTAGCTTTGAAAATTATAAAACACTGATGAAGGAAATTGAAGGTGCTACAAAGAAATAGAAAGATATCCAATGTTCTTGGACTGGAGGAATTGATATTGTTAAAATGGGGACTTCCCTGGTGGTCCAGTGGTTAAGAATACGCACTTCCACTTCAGGGGGCGTGGGTTCAATTCCTGGTTGGGGATCTAAGATCCTGCATGTTGCGTGGTGCAGCCATAAAATAAATAAATAAAAAGTAAAGACTATATTAGTATTGTTTAAATGTCCATATTATCCAAAGCAATCTGCAGATCTAATGTGATCCTTATCAAAATACCCAGGACATTTTTCACAGAACTAAAATAAATAATATGAAAATGTATGGGTAGCCACAAAAGAGCCCAAATAGCCAAAGCAATCTTGAGAAAAAAAGAACAAAGCTGGAGGTGTCATGCTTCCTGACTTCAGACTATACTACAAAGCCACAGTAATCAAAACGGTATAGTTCTGGCACAAAAAGAGATACATAGATCAATGGAACAGAATAGAGAGCCCAGAAATAAACCCATCCACTTACGGTCAATTAATTTAAGACAAAGGAATCAACGGTATACAATGGGGAAAGGAGTCTCTTCAACAAGTCGTGCTAGGAAAAATGGACAGCTACATGTAAAAAATGAAATTAGGACTTTTTCTCACACATATATAAAAATAAACTCAAAAAGGATTAAAGACTTAACTGTAAGACTGGAAACTGTAAAACTCCTGGAAGAAAACACAGGCAGAACACTGACATAAATTGTAGCAACATTTTTAGAGAAATGCAAATCAAAACAACAATGAGATATCACCTCACACCTGTCAGAGTGACTATCATAAAAAAGACCACAAACAACAAATGTTGGTGAGGATGTGGAGAAAAGGTAATCCTTGTACACTGTTGGTGGGACTGTAAATTGGTGCCACCGCTGTGGAAAACAGTATGGAGGTTCCTCAAAATACTAAAAATAGAACTATCATATGATCCAGCAGTTCCACTCCTGGGTATATATCCAAAGAAAATGAAAACACTAATTCAAAAAATATATGCACCCAAATGTTCATAGCAGCATTATTTACAATAACCAAGATATGGAAGCAACCTAAGTGTCCATCAACAGATGAATGGATAAAGAAGATGTGGTACATATATACAGTGGAATATTACTCAGCTGTAAATAAGAACAAAATGATGCCCTTTGCAGCAACATGGTTGGACCTAAAGATTATCATACTTAGTGAAGTAAGTCAGACAGAGAAAGACAAATACACATATGATATCACTTATATGTGGGATCTAAAAAGTAAACAAAGGAATGAATATAACAAAACAGACTCACAGATATAGAGAACAAACTAGTGGTTACCAGTGGGGAGAGGGAGGGGCAAGATAAGGGTATGGGATTAAGAGGTACAACCTACTATGTATAAAATAAATTGGCTACAAGGATATATTGTACAGCACAGGGAATATAATCAATATTTTATAATAACTTTAAATGGAGTATAATCTATAAATATGAGCTCACTATGTTGTACACCTGAAACTAATATAATATTGTAACTCAACTATACTTCAGTTCAAAAAAAAAGCAGTGCACCAGATTGCTGAACGCTGTTCTAGCCAAAGGAAAAAGGAGTGTTGGTTTTTTCTAGTCAATTCACCATTGTGAAGGTCTTCAACTCCAGGATGGATAGAGCAAGGCATGCTGGGAAGTGTGGCAATTAAAAATGTTTTTGTTCTTGGACCCTCCCTTTTAGCCTTTTCTTTCTGTCTGAAAATTATGCTCAGCACCTCACTCTCTTTCACCACCTCTGCAACCCCACCTATTGCCAGTTCTGTCAGCTACAGGCTGTAGGCAGTGTTAGAGCTACTGAAGAATTTTAAGCAAGGGAGTAATTATTAATAAATCACGAGTGTTGCTGATTTTACCTCTTAAACAATTCTCAAATCTGTTCCACTGTTTCCATTCCTACTACCCCTGCATGTCTTCAGGCTCTTGGCTTTTACTTGGACTATTACAGTGCATCTTAACTGGCTTTCCTGTCTCCATGTGCCTCTGAGCAACCAGCCTGCTCTGTCTTAAATACAGATTTGACCAAGTCACTTTCCCACCAAAAACTCTTCTCTCAACTCTAGAGATTCAAGTCCACACTCCTGGGTTTACCACACTGAGCCCCTCCCTTCTGCACCCACCTCATCTCCCTCCACCCCTCCAACTCAAAAGTTAGTTTTCAGAAGGAACAGATGGGTTTTTGGTTCCCTAGCAAATCACGCTGTTTCATGCCTCAGTTCCTTTGCTCATGCTGTCGTCCCTGCTTAGCAGGCCCTTTTTCCCTTTCCTCACAGACTGACTCCTCATTATTCTCAAGACTCATCTCTGCTATCAACTCCAGGGATCCTCACTGACCCCCCAGGCTGGGCCAAAGCTGCTTCTCTGAGAGGCCGTCCCACCCTTTACTTAGCTCTGTCTTAATGCCAACCCGATGGTATTGAAGTCAGCTGTGTAATTCTCTTTCAGAATCCATGTTTGTCCCCCCCAAACATATATCACAGTACAGGTGTTCAGTAAATGTTCATAGGCTGAGATGAACAACTGAATGGAGCCTCCAAATTGGGCTTTGTGGTTTGAGGGAGGGAGGGAAAGTATTGCTGTTCATCCATATATCAACCTAATTCCAAGTCATGGGTCTGCCCAGCCTTAACTCGTGGGAATGGGGCCTCTCTTAGCCGTGCTTCCCTGAACTGCTGGAAGCCCAGTGGTACAGCCATCTGGGTTCTCCTAAGTTCAGACCCAAGGAAATGCAGGAGCGTGACACACATGCTTTGTTTTACTTGTGACTTGTATAAAAACAGAACTACTACAGGCTTTTTATTCATTGGTTGACCTTTCTGCCTAATTTTCATGTAACACTACAGAAATCACACATGTCAGTAAATGTTACTATTAACATTGTAAATTTCATTTAATCATTGTACCATAGAATATTTTTGCATGAATAGCCTTTATTTGAACTTTTTTAGACAAATTACATTTTACTATATTTATATATATTTATTGAATTTATTTGAATTAAATATGGATTTTTATTTATTATTCTAAAGCTGCTTGTTTAAAATTCTTTACACATTGATCATATAACCAAGCCAGGATCTAACATGTAGAAAATTGTTAGGTATTAATATTTGGGGAAATGGCAAGATAAAGAGTTAAGTTTTAAAAAGTACATCACATGTGACATGTAGGAAAAAACTTAAGTACTCAAGTGAAGAACTGGCAACTATGGGAGGTAGGCTATTTTAGTCCTTGTAAAATATTGAAGAATGCATTAGTGTTTGTCATTGGATTTGATATATCTCCAAAATAATTCACTGTTATTTTCTTTTTAAAAAAAAAAACTTTAGGGTCAGCTGGATCTCTTAAGGAGCAATACAGGCCTTCTGTATAGAATAAAGGAGTCTCAGAATGCTGGGTAAGCACCTAATTTTTTATTTTAAGAAAATTTTAATATGATAAAAGTAATATGTGTTTGGGGAAAAAAAGCCAGTACAGAATTGCATCATGTAAACCTGGCCCGTGTATCATCTCACCTCCCATATGCGTTCCATTTCCCAGAGATAGCTGCTGTTAATATTTTGGCATATATCCTTTCTTATAGGTATATATAAATACATATAGATGATTATATATTTATATACCATATATTTATATATAATCTCTCTCTCTTTTTTTTTTTCTTATTTTAACAAAAATGGGATCATGATATCCATACTGTTTTGCAACTTGTTTTTTTTCACTTACTATATCTTGGACATCTTTTCATTTGGTACATACAGCCCTGTCTCATTCTTTTTAAGGTAAGCCCTTCTTTTGGTAAATAAGTCAATGTGATGACCTTGTCTGCTCATTCGTTTAAGTAGTCTTGTAGATTATTAGATTATCCTGTACCTCTTTGCCTTTTTAATTCTCCTTTATTTCCCTGCAGTAAAATGAAAGGATCAGATAACCAGGAAAAACTAGTATATCAAATCATAGAGGATGCAGGAAATAAAGGTAAGCATGTAGAGGAACAGCAGAAACAACATTGTCTCTAGGACCAGATAGTGGGGACTGAGATCCTGGCTTCCCGGGATATAGATCAGTCAGTTCAGTATGCTGCCGTTTGTTAAAAGGAAAAGAAAATATAACACACACACACACACATATATATATAACAATATATAATGTACATACATTTGAAGGACACCCAGGAGTGACACTGTTGTTGCTTCAGGGAGATAGGAACTAGATGGCTGTGGGCAGGGATGGAAAGAGACTTCTGAATGTGGACCATATGAATATATTATCTATTCAAAATAAATAAATTAAAACTTAAGAGTTTTTTTTTTTAATCCTTACTTGCTAAATTTTGGAAGGCTTCGTTTCTTCCTCTTATCTGTAAATGGTGGATAATAACATCTCTCTGGTTTTTGCAAAAATCCGAGGGACGCCTAGTGCAGTGTGGCAGTGTCTGGTGTAGCTCCCTCAAGAGCTATTTAGTTCCTCTCCTGTTGCCCTTAAAGAACTTTATCGAAATTGCTGTTATTACAATTTAAGATCTGTTTGAGTCATTGATATTAGCTTTAACAATTACGATGTAATCTGAAGTCATATAATTTTTATATGTGTTGGGAAGTTAAATTAAAATTTTAAAAATAAATATGAAGAAGTCATTCTCTATTTAAAAAAAATCTTCCTATCTTATTATGCCTTCACGTTGGGAAGAAAATACAGCAAAATGTTTTAACATAAATTCCTTGTATACATATAACACATATTTCCTTCTTTGAAAGAAAAATCATAGCTTTCTGCACAGGCTTTTAGTGACTATGGGAACTGTAATCTTTCTATTTTCCAAATATAGTGCTGTATAAATAATGGACATACATGCACACAGATGCTCTCATAAAGTGTTTTTTGCTCTCATCAAGGGTGGCAGCCAACCCAGACCCAAACTTAAGTTTGTTTTTCACATATACAATCTAAAGTGATATTTAAAGAAAAAAAGAGGTTGGGATGTAGGGGGGCATGGAAAAGGCAATATATGTTAATTCAGTGACATTCAAGATTTTTCTTCCATTACAAAAATGTCCTTTTCATATGTTTTTTAAAAGGTGCCACACTGGCATTCCAAGAAATTTCCAGTTAGAAAATAGAACATATAACTTATATGCATATTTTTTTTGCATATTTTTGTTACTTTATCTGAGACTCTTACCTCTAATTCATTTTTCCTATAGCTATGCTCTAGGAATGTATACATATTTTGCTAGATTTATAATGAGATATAAGCAATGGGAAAAGAAACATCCTATAGTGTTCAACTTATTTTACTTTACTTTCTTATAGGAATATGGAGCAGAGATATCCGATACAAAAGCAACTTGCCATTAACAGAAATTAACAAAATTCTAAAGAATCTGGAAAGTAAAAAGCTAATTAAAGCTGTTAAGTCTGTGGCAGTGAGTAACCATCTCTTTTCTTCCCCTGGATGTTCTCTGTACATATATTACTCCAAGTATATTTCAGGTTTTTATTCTTTAAGCTATGTCATGATTTAAAACAACTGGTCAAAAAAGATTTTTTAAATTTTAGCTCATATCGGATGGTTTGGAGATGCTGCTTTAGATATGTCACTGCCAGTTAACTCTTAGAGTCTTACCCACTCAAAAATCTAAAACTACTTTACTCTCTTCAGTAAAGAATTTGGGGGATCACGAACATTTTTCCTGGATTTTGTGATATGTAAGATAATTTATTTCAACCTGGTGTATGAGATTACCCATTCCACAAATACCCGTTGTGCATTTGCTGTGTGCTGGGCACTGTTCTGGGGGCTTGGAATACATTAGTGAGCAGGTCACAGAAAGTTCTCTGCCCTGGCCCTGGTGGAGCATCTGTTCCAGCACATGGGATTTCTCCTCCTCCTCTTGCCAGCCACCCCGTCACATCCTCCAGGGGCTCCAGGATCCAGAGCTGGCTCCAGCAGACACATTGCTGATTTCACTGATTGAGGCATCAGAGGAGCTGGGGTGCTCCTAGATTAAAGTGTGCTTGAACACAAAATTCAGCAAATAAAAATTTGATAGTCATCAGTGGTTTTATTTATCAATGGTATTTATGTCCTACCACTCCCTCATTTAGAATATTATTTCTCTTCCACATTTTTATTGGATAATTTCAAATGTGTACAAAAGTATAGAAAATAACAAAATGAATCCCCACGTACCCATGCCTAGCTTCATTTTGCCAATCATGCTGTGCATCTTTATTTTTAGTAGCAGCTTTATTGAGATTTAATTCAGTGGGTTTTAGTATATTCACAGAGTTCTGCAGTCACCACACTGTTCTAATTTTTTAAATTATATCTTTTTAATGTTGCTGTGTTTTGTTTTGTTTTGGGGTTTTTTTGGCCATGCCGTGTGGCTTGTGGGATCTTAGTTCCCTGACCAGGGATTGAACCTGGGCCAAGACAGTGACAGCACCGAGTCCTAACCACTGGACTGCCAGGGAACTACCAATATATGGTCTTTAGTGTCTGGCTTCTTTCACTTAGCATGATGTTTTCAAAGTTTCAGACTTAAGTAGTATTAGATTGTAACCCAAAGTATAAAATAAATATTCATGAGAACATACTAATATAAATATTTGAATAAATAAATCAGTGGGCAAGAATAGACAAGTCTTCATGCAGAAGAATTCCAAATAATTTGTGTAGACTCTTCATCCTCAAGGAAGTAGAGCGAACTCCCAGTCTTTAAGTGTGGACTGTGCGTGGTGGCTTCCTTCCACATATGGAAAGGTCAGGACAAAAAGGTAACTTTACAGTGGAGAAAACTGAGAAACACTACCTCAAACCAGGTGATGGATTTATAATGTCAAGGCTGATGTTATATTGATGACAATCAATCATCATTTAGTGATGATCAGGTACTCTTGATATGACATGATGAGAAGTGCACTTTTCCTCTGTGGTCTTTTTTCCAGTCTACTCGGACAAATCCCAATTAAGGGACATCCTACAGAATTTTTTGCCAGTAATTCTAAAAAATGGCAAATTCACCAATAACAAGGAAAGTCTGAGAAACTGTCACAACCAAAATTTGCCTCATGTATAATAAATTTGTAATAATATGGTATTCTGGATAGGATCCTGGACCATTAAAAGGACATTAGGGAAAAACGAAGGGAATCTGAATAAAGTGTAGACTTTATAATTAATTTTGACCTATCAATATTGTTTCATTAGCTATAACAGATGTACTGTGGTAATGTCAGGTGTTAGTACTAGAGGAAGCTGAGCACAAGGTCCCATCTTCACAATAATTCTGTAAATCCCAAACTGCTCTGAAATATGAAGCTTTGGGGGTTTTTAAGTCTTAGTTTTGGAAGACTATTTTGTTACCTCTAACCATCTACTGTGCGTGTTTTTTCCTAGGCCTCAAAAAAGAAGGTGTACATGCTCTATAACCTGCAGCCAGACCGCTCTGTGACCGGTGGAGCCTGGTACAGTGACCAGGATTTTGAATCTGAATTTGTAGAGGTGCTTAACCAACAGTGTTTTAAATTCCTACAAACCAAGGTGAGGCATAATTGAGGAAACATCACTCCAAGTATAGTTTTTTTAAGTTTCTTCATAAGGAATGTTTAATCTTGTGTATCATATCTTACAGGAATTGAAAACATTGAAATTGGTCATTTTTACTAAACAAAATATGTCCTGTTGTTGTTCTCACTCTATATGAATTGTATTCAGAAGGCACCAGTATTCTTCCTGAAATTTATGTTTCTACCCTTATAGGCAGAAACAGCACGAGAAAGCAAACAGAATCCAATGATACAAAGAAATAGTTCATTTGCTTCATCACATGAAGTGTGGAAGTATATCTGTGAATTGGGGATCAGTAAGGTTGGAACTCGGTTTCTAATTTTCATCTTATTTTTAAAAACTTATTCTTCATCATAGGGATATAGTTTACAATGTATTGCAAACACAGCTGACCCAGACCCTTTTTTCTGGTGATACCCATGTACATTCTGCAGAACGCACTTTGAGGAAGTACTGTCCTAAGGCAGTCAGGCAATGGCGGTCATTGCCATCGGGCACTTTCTGAACTGTATGTACCTGAGCTTGGGCTACAGAGCAGCAGAGTGGAAGCCTGGCAGTGCATTTCACTACCAGATTCAAAAGTCTGTTCTGACAAGTTCTTGATTCTCTTGGGGACGTTTCCATATATGTGCCAGACATCCATCATCATAGCAGTTGTCGTTTATTGGTATTTTCCTACTTATGAGATGTTAGTGGCATTGTCAGCACATTCTCTGAAGATCTGTACAGACACACTGTGCTTGACACTTTTCATCATCAGAGAAGAAGCTGAAGTGGCTGCTTGGACAAGTCATTTTCATTTCCTGGGCTCCAGATCTCTCTTTCATAAAAAAACAGGAATTTGGACTATTTGATGTCTAAAATACCTTTCTGCTCAAGCATTTTATAAACCTCCATCAAATTCTTGCCAAAGAATGTTACAAGATGTCTAGATTTTCCTTGGGAGGGTAAAGACATCAGCAAGTGTCAAGCTCAGTGCGAGCTCAGAGCCCTGCCCCTGGTATTTGAGGGTCTGTGCTCACTTCGGCCATTGTTCAGCCTCTTTATGCCTCCATTTACTCTCCAGCATAATCCTTCCCCATTTCACCAAGGAATTGTAGCCTTTTACGTTTTTTAACACCCTCCAAAATGATGTCTCCTTGTCCTTTTTGGGTCCTTTCTAACGTATCCCTTTTGTAGGTAGAGTTGTCCATGGAGGACATTGAGACCATCTTAAATACACTCATTTATGATGGGAAAGTGGAGATGACTATCATCGCTGCAAAAGAAGGCACCGTAGGCAGTGTGGACGGACACATGAAACTGTACAGGGCAGTCAATCCGATCATCCCGCCCACGGGATTGGTGCGGGCCCCCTGCGGACTCTGCCCGGTGAGTTACAATGGCTTCGCTTCACACTTCACTGCCACCGAGTGCAGATGCCACATGACGTATTGATACCAGCAAGCACACCCTAGTTTCCTCAAACTCAGGGTTGACCAAGAACTGTGGAAACCTCCATGTAACCTTGATGACAGAGCTTTAACCAGCAAATCGTCACCTTGTATTCTTTCTTAGAATAACCATGTTAAGGGAATTTGTTTTCTGCTCTTGGCCCCAAAATGGACTTGGCTGCACTGCACGGCATGTGGGATCTTAGTTCCCTGACCAGGGGTCGAACCTGCACCCCCTGCAGTGGAAGCATGGTCTTGACCACTGGACTGCCAGGGAAGTCCCCAGATGGACGATTTTTGATGAGGGCTAATCATTTCACCTCAGTAGGGAGGGAAATGAGATTTGTTGAGAACCTACTATGGGCCAGACATGTTCTTGAAGATTTCTGTGGTCTCATTTAATCCTCCTTACGTCCCTTGGAGCTAGTGATGTTACTTCCCTTTAAGTGTGAGGGAACTCAGGCTGAGGGCGACCTAAGCATTCAGCTGAGACACGACAACCAGGACTCACACCCAGAGGTGATGTGCTTTCCCTAGAGGCCCACCCCACACTCTTCATTCTTTTGTTCCCAGATAGTCTCTGAAAGCCACCTGTGTGCTGCAGGCACCGTGTCAGCCCTTGTGGCATTTATACTCTTGGGCTGTTAGTCCGTGTTTTATTGTCTACATGCCTAAGCTCTCTATGCCCTGGTTTCAACTCCTAGAAAAAAGGCTAACCTGTTGGGAATTCTATTTAGCACCCTTCACAAAAAGGAAGGTGGCTCAACATGAAACATTTGGTTAGTTAAGATTAAGTCATTAGTGTGTATATATCTCCCTTCCTGGACTGTTGTTACCTGCCTTCTGCCCAGTGGGTAGGTGGATATGGTCGGCTTAGTGCTACAGTGAAAGGTCTCTCACTCACTCTATGATCACAGAGCAGGTCCTATTCCAGTATGTTCTTATTTACAGTCCTAACCTCTTTCACTTTGAAAGTTTTGTTTTTAATATTGCTTTAAATAAATGGTTGGGTCTTGGATATTTTGTTAGAATTTTGTTGTAGTTGATATTTAAGACATTACCTATAATGTAATAATTTTAAAACTTCAGTTTGAATATAACCTTTTTTCTTTTTTAAAGGTTTTTGACGACTGCCATGAAGGTGGTGAGATTTCACCATCTAACTGTATTTACATGACAGAGTGGCTCGAATTTTAATAGAGAGCTATGAACTTTACTGACATTTTGCAAATGAAGTTACTTTGGGAACAAATAATTTGATTCATGATGGAACATCAAATTCCCTTGAAAGCAAACTTCAAGATAAAAACTTGCTGCTATGAAAAAAATTTTTTTAATCTATGAAGACTAAATTTACATTGGTAGAGTAGGCAACAGTGAAATCCATTCTTTCATAAGTAAAATACTTTGAACTCCTGGAAGACCACCTTCTGAAGCTTTCAAGACTTTTGATGATTCACGGGAAAAGAAGCAAATATGCTCATATTCACCAAGTACTGTGATAACGGCTAGAGCTTTAAAATGCCTGTTTTAAAGTTACTTATTAAGGTCTTCATTGGGAAATTTTTGTATATGACCCAGTGTCACCATTTCTGTTTTCTCAGCGGTTTCATTGAGAAGAAATGAAAAAGAGGGCAGGAATAGCAGGGGAGAACGCAGACTTGGGGCATGAGGGGGGGACACAGTGGAACATCCCTTTTCTACACACTGTTGATGCCTTTTTGTGTCCGCAGTATTCTTTCAGAGGATTATGCCTCTGTACTTACCTCAAACCCAAATGACGCTGTTGTCAAGGATATCTTTTTAGTGTATAAATATTAATTACTCTCATCCTAAATGGAATATTTTCACTGGTTCTTCTTTGTTAAAAGTCTTACAAGTTTCACTCTGTGGCTCAATTGTATTATTCGCTAGAATTTTCCCCTAGATTCGTATTTAACTAAAATTAAAACTAGAGAATCCATTGCCCTCCATTCACTTTATTGGGCGGGGTGGGGGCGATTATCATTCTTCTTTCCTTATCCTGTTTTAGATTTTTTTCCATATTCTGTTCTAAAATTCATGGTGTAATAGGTCTAAACTAAGCAGGAAGCCATTATAATTGTCCTCAGTTCTAATAGCACTTTCAGTCCCAATCTTCAGCTCAACAGAAAACAATAGGTTACTTGATGTATTGTTACACAGAAGTTAGCTATAGGTCTTTTTAGGATCTCAGCTGTCATATTTTCACTTTGTAGCACCACTTAAAAGTTTCTGGGTCCAGGCCAAAAGCGGGGGACCGAGGGAAAGGAAAGCTCTGCTGGGGCCTGAGTTCAAACACCAGGTTTGGAGAACGAACACAAGGGTTATTTTGAGATAAACAGTAAAATAAAATTCAGCTCAGTATCCAATTTTTAAGAACCAGATAAATTCTGTGGCCAGCTGTACAGAATTAGCATTTGGTGACACTGGTGCTTTGAAACAAAGATCATTTCAAGTACAAGATGTGTAAGATCCAGAAGAATCTGGGAGCCTGAAACTACAGAGGGTTTCCGATCCACTCTCAGAGAGAGCTGGAATGCTAAGAACAATATCTGCCCTTCCTGGGACCTAGCCTGTCACAGGGGCGCTCGTCTTATTTAATGACAAAACTGAGCTTGGAGGAGACTTAGAAGTGGAACGAAGGAAGCAGTTTGTGTTTTAAATACACTTTGTACTGTATCTTGACAGCCAGAGATTTTTTTAAGTTTACAATCAGTAGCTAAAAGTATTCCTTGCCTACCAGAATAAAGAGCTCCTATAAACTTTTTTCCCTTAGCATGGTTTTCATTCTGAATATTAACTAAAGAAGGATAGAGACAATATTTTTTTTTAAATTCATTTATTTATTTTTTAAATTAAAAAAAATTTTTTTTTTTTAGCATTGGGTCTTCGTTGCTGTGTGCCGGCTTTCTCTAGTTGCAGCGAGTGGGGGCTACTCTTCGTTGTGGTGCGCGGGCTTCTCATTGTGGTGGCTTCTCTTTGTTGCAGAGCATGGGCTCTAGGCGCGTGGGCTTCAGTAGTTGTGGCACGCGGGCTCTAGAGCGCAGGCTTAGTAGTTGTGGCACACATGCTCAGTAGTTGTGGCTCGCGGGCTCTAGAGCGCAGGCTCAGTAGCTGTGGCGCACGGGCTTAGTTGCTCTGCCGCATGTGGGATCTTCCCAGACCAGGGCTCGAACCCGTGTCCCCTGCATTGGCAGGCAGATTCTTAACCACTGAGCCACTAGGGAAGCCCCGAGACAATAATTTTAAAATACAGCACCTCTGTTGATCATTAAATGGATATCTACCCTACAGGAGTAAATTTTGACCAAAACAAATTGTGGTGCTCTAGACTCATGACAACACCAAAAAATCAAATTGTAAGTGAAGTTCTAACCTTACACTTGATTTCCATTTAGTGTAAGGTATTTTGCTCACCTGAAAAGATATTCCCTAGAGTCTATCAAGGCCCCTCTCTGCTTTATAAAGATCTGTAGAGAGTCAAACAGAATCATGAAAGGCCATGATTTGACGGTTTAAATGAATAGTCCATGTGGAGTTCTTCCCTGAAACTCCTCTGATCTTAGTTTGGTGATGAGTAAGTTTTATAGGATCATAATTTTTATGGTGATCAACTAATAGGCAAACTAGTCAAACAAAAGTAACTTCAAGTTGAGTCACTTCTACGTTGGTGGTGGGTGAGGGAAGCATGTAACACGTGCTCTAGCACAGTGCTGTCCAATAGAACCTTCTATCAGGATGGAAATGCTCTATATCTGTGTCCAGTAAGGAAGCCACTAGTCAGCCGTGGCTGGTGAGCATCTGAACCGTGGCTTCTGTGAATGAAGAGCTGAACATTTTCTTTGCTGGCGCCCTGTGGTTACTGGTTACCGTACTATCAGCCGAACTCAACCATCGTATGCCTCTATATTCAAGGTTTTTTTTTTCTATTTTTTTTTGTGGTACGCGGGGCTCTCACTGTCGCGGCCTCTCCCGTTGCAGAGCACAGGCTCCGGCCACGCAGGCTCAGCGGCCATGGCTCACGGGCCCAGCGGCTCCGCGGCATGTGGGATCCTCCCGGACCAGGGCACAAACCCGTGTACCCTGCATCGGCAGGCGGACTCTCAACCACTGCGCCACCAGGGAAGCCCTCTTTTTTTTTTTGCGGTACGCGGGCCTCTCACTGTTGTGGCCTCTCCCATCGCAGAGCACAGGCTCCGGACGCACAGGCTCAGCGGCCATGGCTCACGGGCCCAGCCGCTCCGCGGCATGTGGGATCCTCCCGGACCGGGGCACGAACCCATGTCCCCTGCATCGGCAGGCGGACTCTCAACCACTGCGCCACCAGGGAAGCCCCCCTCAAGTTATTTTTATAGGAATAAAGAATATCAAATTATTTCTCAATTGTATATATTTGTTTTTTTCTACAGAGGAAGAGGACAATAAAGTATTATGAACAGTTATTTGTATAAGTTTGTAAATTTTTTTAAGAAAGGACTTCAGAAAACACGGCAGAGAATACGTAGAACAATGACTACTTCCAAATAATTCAAATAGAATCAAGCTTTGATTATAGGCTTGGTCAAATCAATGCTAAACAGCTTCTCTAAGAAAAGTATTCAATGGACTTATCTACTTTGTTTTTCACTAACTTGTCAAATAAACTTTTTAATCTTTATTTTTAATTATAAAAGACAGTGCACAAACTCAAATAATCCCCAGGTGTATAATGTAAAAAGGAGACGTCCACCACACCATAACTACCAAAATTCCCATCCCCTAAGATAACTGCTGCTAAAAATTTAGAGAATCTCTCCTGACATTTTTTGAGCACATCTAGAAATCAAAAGCCTTTTCAGGTTCAAATGATGGCTTTGAATTTTCGTTAGGTATGAACAGTGTGGGAATTCACATTATTGCAGCAAGTATCAGGTGTGAATTTACTGGAAATTGTTTTGAGATGTTACGTAGGGATAATAATAGCCAAAAAACGTTGGAAAATGAAAAAGGGTTATTTTTGAGGGAGTATGATTAGAAGAAAAATCATGGAATGATGCTGAAAGAGATATAAAGGACCATGGAAATTAAAAGGTAGAACACTTTACAGAACAAAATCTGAGATATGCAAAGATCATTTTTAAAAATATTTAAGACTTTGTAACAAAATCCAAACTGTTCCCATGACTTCATCCTTTGACATCATGTCTATTTCTCAGGCTTTTCTCAAGCTCTAAAGCACTGGCTAAGTGAATACTTACAGCAGAGGTCACACATGGATGGCTTGGCCTTTGTGTCTTGCTGTGTTTGCAAATTTTTTATTTACACTGTAGTTGCCAACTAACAACCCATATGTCTGTGGACTGAACGGAATTCATGTACATGTGGATTATATATACATACACTTATGGTCCCTAAATACAAAAGTGTATTAATTTCTTTCCTTGAAAATGAGAAAACTGGCAATGCCTTGCCAAATTCCCACATGGCAACAATCCAGACAGGGCCCAGCAGTAGTTCTCCCTGTCGCCCTAATCCTTGCCAGTCTGGTCTTAGACCGATCCCTGCCTGACCCTGCAGACCCCTGCCTCAACCTCCTTGTGTGTCACTCTCTCAACATGTTAAGGACATGTTATGATGCAACTCCTACAGCATAACATGAAACCTGTTTATTTTTAATCTGGACTAGGGATCAGGAAACCTGGTTTTCGTTTGTGTCTTATTCACTTTGGATAGGTAAGGGTGGTTAAGCTGTCCCATGTCCCTTATCAAATGGGGAAAATACTGTTTTCGGTCAGAGCAATTTGAGATGTAGGTTCTATGGAAAATGAAAATACTGTTTGTAATTTAGTTTGAACATTGAAACGTGTGTGTGTTTTGGACCTTAATTTGATCTGGTTTGCATGCCTGCTATTCATCTGATAATGGATGATTGTCATCTGTTCATAACCTGATCGTTGCCCTACTCCCATGTCCTTACGCACAACAGCAGGAACGACCCTGGCTATCCTGGCACTTCCAGCATGGACCTGACCACACTAACCAATTCATGAAACTCTGTGTTCTGGAAGTGGCCACGGTCAGTGAATCTGTACAATTTGGCTTCCAACCTGTTGGCCACTTCTTGTTGTTCCTTCCAAGGAAGGAAAGGATCGTCGGTGGAGCCAAACTGCACAATGCGAGGGCAGTTGGCTTTGATCTTCTCCCACTGCCAGGGGCGGCTGAAGTATCCTATGAGAAGAACACACAACCTCTCAGTGTCATGGATACTTTCCATTCTCACCACTCTCGTGAGGACCATGGCAGAGACTCAGAGAATCAGAGCCCAAGTGTTGAGTTAGAAGCCCTTCTTCAGTTTTCAGATCCGTAGGGCTTGATACCATAGCTACTGGTGAAGGGGGAGGATAGGGCTCGGGGGTTCAGTTCTAGACTACGGGTTAGATAGTGGCTTACTGCCCTCTCTAAGTGCCTAACTTATACCTAACGATGGGTGGTAAATATTCCTCATGTGCTGTTAGATTTTGTGTTAATCTGTTGGAAGACAGTGCTGTTTTACTACCTGAGCGTGCAGCCCCGTGGCTACAGGAAGGGCTCTTCCGGTTTCTGCCTTCAGACTTACCGCTTGCCCGTTCGTTGTCATCCCCCAGGTCAGACGTGTACGCAGACACTAACACGATAGCACACACCCGGTGGGTCTCTGCGTACCTGGAGCGAGAGGAAGGGTGTAGCTGATGTTTAATGTTAAATCTGGTCCCGGAAAGTCAGTAAGCCATCCAAAACTCATTTGATTTAGCTTACAGAAAGCACATGCTATAGGCTGCTGAGGTTAGTAGGAAAAAGAGCAAGGAAAATGCAGAAATGTGAGCCCGGTGGTTAATGACCTCACCTGGGCTACCTGAGTTTCTACTCTGTTTTCAAGGCAGTGCAAACCTCTTCCCTAATTCTTTCTGAATAAACATAAAAAGTGTAATCATTCCCTTTGATGTGTGCATTCGTCGGCATTACTTGGTTGGTTAACATGTGGATTCCCAGGCTCAGCCCAGAGCATCTGAGTCAGAGGATTGTGAGTGAGGCAAAGGAATCTGCATTCTAAGGCGTGCCACCTCCCCAACCCAGGTGACAGACGCAAGTGGTCTGGGACTGTACCATCCCAGAACTGTGCCTCTCTCACACACGCTTGTTTGCGTTGTCTTACCTCTGTCCCCCACAGGCATCCCTCAAGGGCAGGTCTGAGCCTTCTCGATTTTTGTGACCCTGTTCCCTAGAACAGTGCCCGGCAAACAGACACTCAGCTAACTGTAGACAGTTCCCTCACTGAGCAAAGGCCAGGGCTAAGGAAGGACCTAGAAAGGTAAGAGCTCTAGGAGGCCTTGGTGCCAGGCAAGATTTAGGGTATTTTGTTCTCGTGCCTAAACTTTTTCCCCAATCTTTTGCTTTGAAAAATGTCAAACTTACCAAAAAGTGAGAACAAGCACCCAGATTCGTTAATTTTGCGACAGTTCACCCCTAAATACTTTAGCACGTATCCCCTAAGAACACAGCTGTGCTCTTATGTAACGACAGTATCATTCTTACACCTAATAAATTTAGCACCAAGACCTGTATTCATTTTTCCCTAGTTGTACCAAACTGTTCTTTAAAACATCTTTTCAATCCTAGATCTGGTCAAAGATCATGCGTTTGCTTTCATGACTCTTCAATCACTTTTATATTTGTTTTAAATGAGATTGACGACTTTTAAGAATTTTAGGCCCATTTTCTTGTACGTTATCCCCTAAACTGAACTTGTTTCCTCATGATTAGGCTGACGTGAAACACTTTTGGCAAGACCATTACGTAGGCAATGTTGTGTCCTTCCCACTCCTCCACAACGATGGGCACACGATGCCAGTTTGTCCCATTACTGCTGAGACTGTCAGATTCCCTAGGGTGATACCCCTCAGATCCCTCCACTGTAAAGACACAATTCCCCCATGTGATTAATAAGTAACTGTGGGGTAGTCCTCTGTATCCTGTTCCCCTATGATCTTAGGCCCCGTGGCTTTAGCATCTGGTTTTCTCCTTGCCTACCTTAACTTTAGAAGTTAATTTTTAGAAAGTTCCTGACAATCCTACAATAAATTTCAGCAGTCTTTAAAAGAAGCCACATCGTTATTAGCCAGCGGCCTGAGAAAAATTCAGTTGGCCTTGGGTTAGCACAGACTTCAGCATAAAGGGCTTTCTTCATTTTCCAGACAACCCCTGGCAGCTTATAAACACTATGTACCACAATTCTGTAGGTCCACATAGGAAAGCATTATTCTCGTAGCCTCCACAGGTGTGGCTGAAAGGTTATGGAACTTGGCAAGATTTCTCTGACAATCGATTCACGTGACATCCTGAGGGGCTGCTGGGGACAAGAAGCCACACAAAAACCATAATCCTGGGACTTCCCTGGTGGCACAGTGGTTAAGAATCCGCTTGCCAATGCAGGGGACACAGGTTTGAGCCCTGGTCCGGGAAGATCCCACATGCCCCAGAGCAACTAAGCCTGTGTGCCACAACTACTGAGCCCAAGTGCCACAACTACTGAAGACCACGCACCACAACTACTGAAGCCCGCGCGCCCAGAGCCCGTGCTCTGCAACAAGAGAAGCCACTGCAATGAGAAGCCCACGCACCGCTACGAAGACCCAATGCAGACAAAAATTAATTAATTAAAACAAAAAAAACCCCATAATCCTTTGTCATCTAGCCTCACAAATACAGAGGAAACCCAACCCTAACAGGCTATTCAGCCAGCTCCATCCTTACATTCCACGCCTTATAAGCCTGCAGGGTGATGTTCTAATGGGGAGCAGCAGGAAGGCACCCATGACCCCTGGGGGCGGGGGCTGGGGCTGGCCGGGGCGGTAGTGGGGGAGTGGAGGGCATTGCGGGTAACAGCCTCCACCCTCCAACGGGGAGTTATCAGTGCCCACCATATGCCAGACGCTCTGCCAGGCACCGGGGCTTCGTGTCAGAGTGAACAAAGCCCCACCCTCATGGAGCTTACATTCGACTGGCAGGAGAGAGACAAGAAATGAATAGGATGTCAGGTGGTGAAAAGTGCTACAGATAATAAGGGGGGTCATAAGATATAAAGGGGGTAGGATTCGGTGGTGTGAGGCTGCTGTTTCACATGGAGTGATTACAGAAGGCCTCACTGAAAGGGGACATGGAGCAGAGACCTAGAGAGGAGAAGGCCATGCAGGTGTCTGGGGACAGAGGGTCCAGGTAGAACAGCGGCAAGCACAGGCCTAAGAAAGGCACAAGCTCGGCGTGTTCAAGGAACTGCACTGAGGTCTGTAAACCAGGCTGGGGGCAGCGAAGGGGAGACGGCAGAGACGACATCGGGGGCGGGGGGCTTGAAGGCCGAGAAGTTCTTCTGAGGGTGACGGGAGCTGCTGGGGTTCGGAGGCACTTGTGTTTTAGAAGGGTCACTGTATCCCAGTAAGAGCAAAGTATCTTTTTAATCCACTAATCAAACCAGGAAGGAATTAGGACAGATCACGTTACTACTCACTGTCTCCTCTGCAGTGTAAACTTAAGATGTGCACGAAGTATTGCCCAAGCAAGCTTGACTGGAGCCCACAGGGGTAGGGGGGATGGTGACAATTCAATAAGGACCACACCTCATGGCTGCAATGGCCCCAGAACTGTGGCCTATGATGATGGTCTCCTCGTCACAGTGCAGCTCCGTCTCCATGAAGGGCAGCCAGATGCTCTCTCGAGCTGTGACTAAGGTTCAGGGGAAAGAAAGAGTCCGTCACTCAACAGGGACAGTCTCAGTCCAGCGCTGCCCACCTTTCTAACACAGGACCATTCAGCAAACCGCAGGACCGCAATGGGGGATGGGGCTGTTTTAATAGGGCCAAAGTTTTTTTTGTTTGTTTTCTTTTTTTTGTTCTTTTTTGCGGTAAGCGGGCCTCTCACTGTTGTGGCCTCTCCCGTTGCGGAGCATAGGCTCTGGATGCGCAGGCTCAGCGGCCATGGCTCACGGGCCCAGCCGCTCCGCGGCATGTGGGATCTTCCCGGACCGGGGCACGAATCCATGTCCCCTGCATCGGCAGGCGGACTCTCAACCGCTGCGCCACCAGGGAAGCCCAGGGCCAGAGTTTTATGTGTTGCTGTCTGAAAGACTCAAATCTATAGTTTTGGTAAATAGTTTTGTTTTTATTTTTTAGCATTTTCTTGAAAGGAAATACTAAGAAAATAAAATATAACTCTGAAGTTTAATGTAAACTTTCCAACTTAAAAACAAAAATCCTCTTGACAATATTGTCTCTCAAGTTGATGTCCACATATATTCTTTCTTCCCAAAAAGGAAATTCCTGAGACGAGTCATAGGCACTCAGAACAGAAGTGGCCACGTTACATTTTCTAATATTAGGATCTCATAGAGATGCTGTAAGTTTTGTCATACCTCTGCCTCAAATGAAACCACCCATAAATTTTGCCTGAAAAGATTTGACTTACAGAAGGGAAAATCCGTTGCTTACAAAGTTGAAAATTAAATTCTTCCGAGCCCAGGTGCTCTTCTTGATCCTTACTAGAATTTTCTATCATGTTTTTTGGTTTGCACCCTCCTCCCCCAAATACTTGCCATCATTCACTCTGAGGTATGTATTCCCTTAGGCTTCTCTGCTAGGATATTCCTCTTCTCTACCGGAAAATGACAAGATCAAAACCCAACAAGAGGAGGCTTTTTAAAGACACATTTAAAAAACTTACTTGGGTCAGGCATGTTTTTAGCCAAACACTGGAAACCAGGTATCTACGATATGAGAGGGAGAAAAAAGGTATAATAAAGAGCTTAATTACAACTAATACTTTGCTAATAAGAAATGAGACACCTGATATGAGCTTTATCAATTCAATAAGTAGTTGTTTATATCATGAAATGAAGTGGGGTAAGTGCTACAGGATTACATATGAATATACAATCCCTCCTCATAAACTCCATCTGTCTGTAGTTCTCTATCTAGCCAGCTCTCCAGATCTCTTCATATGTGCAACTGCACATGTACATTTATCACCGCTGGCATACACATATAGAGAGGGCATAACAGATTCTAGACAAACTGACCTGGAGCCAATCAGACTATGCTCCAGGGAGTAAGTAAAATGTGGTACATAAACGTCGTACAGAAAGTTGGGGATCCAATCCTCTTGGACAGCTGCAGCCCTGACCTTTTGGTTTGTAGCTCTAGCCATGGCTCTCAGCCACAAGCCTGGAATTTTATTCTAGAGACCCACTCTAGAGCTCTAGAGGTTGGCAACTCAGGACACAGTCTTATTGCCTAGTTATGGAAGAACGTTTTAAAAAAAAAATCAAGATGCACAAGACAGCCCGCAGTTAGATGCCATTTTTATAAAGCTCACAAAGAGGCCAAATTTAACAACATATTGCTTAAAGGATACATACATAGCTTGAAAAGTACATTAATTTTTTAAATTAAGTTTTAAAAGCGAAACAAACTTTTAAAATTTCATACGGCAGGGAAACGGGATGGAGGGACATACAGCTGTCTCTGAAGGTACTGATAATGTTCCTAGATTTCAGTTTGGTGAGGGACCCTTAAGTATTGGTTACATTATACTTCATAATGTATGTACGTGTTACATACATCTTTTGTAAATATCAATATTACATATTAAAATGTTTAAAAATGCGAGACAGGTGCTTCCCTGGTGGCGCAGTGGTTGAGAGTCCGCCTGCCGATGCAGGGGACACGGGTTCGTGCCCCGGTATGGGAAGATCCCACATGCCGCGGAGCGGCTGGGCCCGTGAGCCATGGCCTCTGAGCCTGCGCGTCCGGGGCCTGTCCTCCGCAGCGGGAGGGGCCACAACAGTGAGAGGCCCGCGTACCGCAAAAAAAAAAAAAAAAAAAAAAAAAATCCGAGACAGAGAGCAGAGAAGACTGGTGTAGAATTATCTGGGAGTCCCATATCTGAACCCGCAGGAGATACGGGGAGCGGGCTCGATCTCCAGTTTCTAGAGGTGGAGCTTGTACTCTGAGTCCTGAGAGTAGCCCTCCTGGCTGTTTCACCAGCCGAACTTCCTCCACTACTTGTAGAGTCTAAGACGGGGTTCCCAGCAGGGCTCTGCACAAGGGGGTGGGAGCGGGGAGCCCTCCGGCCTCTCCCGCGCCAGCCCGACCTCCCAGTGCAGCGAGGTGCGTCTCCTACCTGCTCCAGCTTCCTCTTCACCCAGCTGTACCAGCCGTGGGTGGCCATATCCTCGCCCCCGTTCCCGGGGACGATCACCGCCTTGCAGGGCGCCGCCATGAATGCAGCCGACCTGAGGCGCTCAGACCGCGTGCGCGACCGGGGAGCCTGCCCGTGGCATTCCGGGAATTGTAGTTCCGGGGCGCCAAGAGCGCACCCACTGAGCTTCTGGTTCCCTACTGCACAGGGCAGCCGCAGACAAACCTTGCGGGTTTCCAGTAGCTGTGTAAGTCACCTTTTACTTGCCTCTTGCTGGCGCTTCCATTTCCCCCCCCCCCTTATTTGGGACAGACTGTGACATGCCCAGAATGTGTTATCTCTTACTTAGACTAACTGATATTTGTATAGAAAAGTATGTTTTAGTTTCAAAGAAGCAGAACACAACCCGTTTTCTTTGTTGATGACTCCTGATTTCAAAATAGTTCTTAATAAAATAGTCAATATCAGCCAATAACAGTCAATACCAGCGCGGCATGGCAAAAAACAAAACAAAAAACCAAAAGAAAATTAGGACTCAAACACTAGTTCTTAAAAAAAGAAAAAAAAAAAAAAAAGCTTTGCTGAAACCCTTCGGGGCACTTCCGGGTTTTGGGGGGCATGAGCCACCCATTACCTTGCACAGCCCTTCAATAAACCTTTCTCTGCCCTAAACTCTGACGTTTCAATATTGTTTGGCCTTGCTCTGCGTCAGGCACATGAACTTGTGTTCACTAGCATATCTAGGGGTCTGTATATCCAAAACACTGAATGGTTCATCCTGGTTTTTGTACTGAATTCCTTTCAGCGTGTGTTGTAGGTCAGCGGCTGCAGTGGCTCATGACTTGATCCTTATAGAACTGGATGGCAGATAACATTCTTTGTTTTACACTCTATGTGTTTGTGCATCTATGTATGCCTTCATGGCTGTAATCGCAAAGGTCTTCACCTCTTGTAAGAGTATGAAGTGGTTTACTAACATTAGAGTTCTAACAAATTCGATTATTACATCTTTTAAAGAAGCTTTGTTCTCACTGCCTCTTGCCATATTAATTATTTTAAGCTGGTTATTTTCTAAGAAACAGCAGATGTGGAAAAAACTCTTAGCCAAGTAGGAATTATCCTTTTGTAAGACACATTTACATTTGTAAGGGAAATCTCCATTTGTAGGTTGTCTCCCTCTCTGTACTAGAAAGAGGATGGCCACATCCCTATAAAGTTACCAGTGGAGAAGGCAGTGACTTAAATCTGCTCAACAACCTTACCCTTGTTTACTGCACTTTTCCTGGTGACTTCCCATAACTGACTCCCCACCCCTCAATATCCTCTTTTGTCTTTAGCTGAGGATGGTTTTTAAGGTGAGGACTTGAAACATTTTAGCAAGTTACTCATTTTCCCTAGGTCTCTCCCATGTATACATGTTACTAAATTTCTATTTCATTTTCTCCTGTTAATCTGCCTCATGTCGATCTAATTCTTAGGCCAGCCAGAAGAACCTAGAAGGAAGGAGGAAATTTTCTTCCTTCCCAATGCCTATCAGGATAACTATACAGTCACATAAATCCACTATTCCTAAAATAAGTAAATTAAACTTCTAATACATTAATGTGGTAGATTTTAAAAAATCCTTACAGAAATTTCTAGTACTAGGAATCCAGGTTCAAATAAGTCAAGCAAATTTTTGGCAAATGATATTTTCTTAATGTTTGGTTAAAAAAAAAACCCAGCTATGTCTTTCTGTAAAAGAGAAGAATAAATCTGACTCCACATTGGATCTGTTTCTTTTACTTTAACCTTTGTGTTCTATTGCTTTTGCTTCAAGTTAATCTGCCTCCCACGCCTGAGTGTTAAGCTAAAATACCTTTGTTTAGCTCACAGGAAACATCCTGACCAGGCCCCCCTGTGAATGGCTGCAGGAAAAAAGAAATTAACACATCCCCTCCTGAGTCTGGCTGGAACTGAGGCAGGAGGTAGATGGGCCCCAGGCTGAACAGTTTCTCCCCTGCGGACAGAAACTCCATAATAGCAGAAACTCCATAAAAGCAGGATGATTGAGGAGGCTGGGCCCTGCCCAGATAAGAGATAAAAGACCACATATTCCTCATTCTCAAAGTCAAGGAGACCTCCCCGACTGTACATGTGCAGAAAGGCTCCTTGGAGGTCAAAAAGGGAGGGGGTGCCACCTCCTAGTATGTGACGTCAACTACCCATAGGCCTCTTCACTACTATCCATCTTGGCTAAGAAATGCGCACCCACACAGGGGAGAACCCTGAGATATACCAAATTCGGACTCAGAACCAGGAGAAACAAGATGATTGGTTAGAGGAAACCATGAAGAAATGCCCCATAAAAGTGATTCAGACTGCCACGAGGGCGTGACTCTCTCTCTGAGCCCGCCCGTGTGGCTGTCCACACGTACTGCACCCTTTTCCCTCTTAATAAACACTCTACTTGCTTCACTACTTTCCGTCTCTATGTAGAAGTTCATTTCTACACAGCTGACGGGCCGTGGCCTTGTCACTGGCCACTGGTCCCTGGTGGTCTGGTGGCTGGGATTCAGCGCTCTTATTGCCGCGGCCATACCTCAATCTCTGGCTGGGAACCGAAAAAATCCTGCTTCAAGCCGCTGCAGGCCGAGGCCACCCGAGGTCAGAACCAGACTCCTGGGTCTGCGACCTTCCTAATAAAGTCTCTAGTCCTTGCCCCAACTCATCTCTCAATTGGCCTGTTGTGCGGCAAGCAGCACCAGCTTGGACTTGGTAACATTTTCTCACCGTGAAGTATGATACAAATGTGTATTGTATCTTAATTGTGTATCTTTACTGAGAGAATAATTGATTTGAACTTCCTGAACTTATACCAGTTTAAGTATTAAAAAACCCACTATTACTCTTACATAATGCTTTAGATACACGAAAAGTGTAAACTTGTTCAATAAAACTGAACCATTATTCGACAAATTTTTATATTAACAGCAATTAATTTCGTAGCACATCGACCTAAAACTAACTTCTATGATTTGTTAGTCACTTAAAACTTTGTACTAATATTAAATTGAGCTAATTAATTCTTGGACGCCTTGATATGCTTTAAGCATACTTTTAAGTTTATATAATTTTGCTTATTTTTATATGCTACAGACGGGCCATATCGCTGGGTCAGATTAATAAACGTGCTCGGTTTTGCCACTTATAAGAAGTGGTAAAACGGCCATGGTGGCTGTAGAAAGCCGTGCTCTATGCAGTTTGGTGTTTTGTTAGTCTCTTAAAACGTTTGACTACGACAGTTCCCAATTATTCACTTTCTCATGGAAGGATGACAGGGATCGAGAGGGATTAGCCTGTGCGCTAAGGCCAGGCTCCGCAGAGAGCCGAAAGGCACCTGTGCGCGAACGAGGGGCGAACGAGGGAAGGAAACCCTGCAAGGTGAGGAAGAATAACTACACCTGTTTAACTGACAGTACTCCTGCGCGCATGCGTCCCCACGCTCAAGGCTCACGCTCCCTTAGCCTCGCCCCTTTCTGCGCGCCGACACCTCCTTCCGGCCAGCTTCGGTTTCCTCCGCGAGGAGCCTCGCCCTCTTCCGGGGCCACACGTCAACGTTCTCGCTTCCCGGTAACTAAGGCGATGAGAGGGACTTCCCACTGAAGTGAGCGGACGTGTTATTGGAGTAGGGCGAGCTCCTGAGGCGCGCTGGCTGCGCCTAGGAAACAGTTCCCTAGGCGCCGGTATTTCGTGAAGCAGAAAGGTTTAGAGGTGAACGTGGAGAAACGTGTATTCTGAGTATTGTGATTTTGAAGAGCCAAGCACGTCTGTCTTGCCCTGTTCCAAGATGGCGGCGCAGCCTTTCTAAGTGTCTTGCTTCCGCTCGCCCGCCGGGGAGGCGCTCTTTGATTGGCCAGCGGACGGCGCCGTGGCGTGACGCACAGGACGCTAACCAATCGGCTTAGGGCTGAGCTGGACTTGGCGGTGGGAACTGGAGCCCGGCTCTTGCAGCGGTGGGTGCGTACGGCTGCGGCTAGGTGAGCGGCTCCGGCCAGGTGAGTGGGGAGCACAGGTTATGAGAGGCCGAGGGCAGGGGCCGGAGTCTCTGCTAGGGGCAGGTGGGTTGCTCCTGGGGCGAGGCCTTTTCCCGGCGGTCAGAGGAGCTGAAGGGCCCGAAGACCCAGGGGTCTGCTGAGAGTGACGTGGTCCCAGCCAGGTGGGGCGGCCGGCTGGCCGGATTCTGGCGCAGGATCCCTCGGAGTCGTGGGAGACAGAAGGACCCAACGTCCAGTTTACAGTTGAGGAACTCGAGATGCTGGTTAAATGACTTATGCGTCGTGACAGAGCCGGAGCTAGAACCCAGGTCTTCGGACTCCCTTTAAGGATTAAACCTTGCTTTACCTTAGTTGTGTCCTGAAAAATCATACCTTAAGGTGGAATGAATGGTACAGATTTTTTTTTTTTTGACAGATACGTCTACAGGATCTTTACAGTTTTACTTATTCATTCAGCTGTTAACCTATTCTGAAAGCCTTCCCTTTTGAAAATATGGTGTTAGTGGTAGACCTGTCTCTCTAGAAAAGTGCACCTTGGCTCATGCACACAATTTTGCATACAGTTTCAGAGGACTTATTGACCCTGTGAAGTCCCCTGTTGGCTATGAATCCATGCTCTTGAGGGAGGGAGTGAGCGGAAGAGGCAGTGGGAAATGGAGAGCGCAGGTTTTAATATGTGGATGCCTGGGGACATGGGATGGAGATAGTGCCTTTTAATAATGATCTGTTTTGAGAAGGAAAACAGCCACTTAATGAAGTCTGCCAAGGTGTTTGCTGAGAATTGGGATGTTAGAACTTGCTTTCATTCCCACCTGAATTACCCTTTACTAGCCAGGAAGCTGCAGAAGTGTTTTCTGTGTACACAGAACTATAGTTTCCTGCTTTGGCCAGAGATAACAAATAGATGCCTTAGAGTTTCAGTTGGAACAAACATTGGAATTTTTGTGCTCCGCGTTGTGTGTAATAGAGTAATTCATTTGCATTTATAGCCCTATGTTGTTCCCTTAGTCCAAATTAACAGTATGGCACTTCTCAAAATAGCTTGGAGACAGTCATTATTCAGCATTGCATAAGTGAGCACTAGAGGCCACTTATATAATAGAGTCTTTTTTTAAAAAAATTATTTTTTCTTGGCTGCGTTGGGTCTTTGTTGCTGCACACCGGCTTTCTCTAGTTGCGGTGAGCGTGGGCTACTCTTCGTTGCTGTGCGTGAGCTTCTTGTTGCTTTGGCTTCTTTTGTTGCGGAGCACGGGCTCTAGGTACGTGAGCTTCAGCAGTTGTGGCACGCGGGCTCAGTAGTTGTGGCTCACGGGCTTAGTTGCTCTGCGGCATGTGGGATCTTCCCAGACCAGAGCTCGAACCCGTGTCCCCTGCATTGGCAGGCAGATTCTTAACCACTGAGCCACCGGGGAAGCCCTATAATAGATTCTTTAATTTGCCATTTTTCCCACTGTTCTCGAGAGTTTTGTTCCCTTGAACCCTAATAGCTGAAGTGTGTGTTAGCCTAGAATTTAGTATGTAAACAGGATGAAGTTGGCATTATTTGGGTTTGAAAAACGTACTTAGTCTGAATGGCTGTTTCATTAACTGGAATCTTCCAAGGCATGAGCACAAGCGACTGTGGTGAGGGGACAGGAGCTGGTGAGGAACTCACTTAGCATAATAGCAAGTGTGCCTTTGTAATTTTGGTGATCCCAAGTAGAAGTACCTTGGCTAAGAACTGGTAGCTGTTCTTGTGAATAGGATTCGCACTTCAGTATCCAGTTCTTTTCTCCATAATAACGGAAGGAGAGAAAGGGCACAAAACCAAGATCACTTGGAATGTAAATTATAATACAGTATTTACTCGAATAGAGCAAGGAGGAAAGGGGGTTAGGGAGGAAGGTAACTGGATGCTGAAACAGGGTTTGAGACTTAACCCTTGAGCACGGGGCTGAAATTGGCTTGGCTGAGATGATCTGTGATCTAAGAGGAGATTTAAATTACTATTATTCACCTACATGCAGCTTAGGGATGACCAAATGATTGTAAACCTTCCGCCCCTTTTATTTTTTTAAGGGCTAGAAAGGAGGGTTGAGAAAGGAATGGGAGAGGTAGCTGTGAAGTTAATTGGCTCTTGGGGGGTCAGAGAGAAGTGAGATGTTGTCATCCTCCAGTGACAGGTTCTTCCAGACTAAGTGTTTAAGAAACGTGGCGTTAGGTGGTCATCTTTTTTTGAAGTTCAGTTGAGAATTTCACATACGATTAAACTTTATCTTTAGTGTTTTTTTTTTTTTAGACAATGGCAACATACCTGGAATTCATTCAGCAGAATGAAGAACGCGATGGCGTGCGTTTTAGTTGGAATGTGTGGCCTTCCAGCCGTCTCGAGGCTACAAGAATGGTTGTTCCCCTGGCTTGTATCCTTACTCCTTTGAAAGAACGTCCAGACCTGCCCCCTGTACAGTATGAACCAGTGCTTTGCAGCAGGCCAACTTGCAAAGCCATTCTCAATCCACTTTGGTATGAATTCTTTTAACAACTAGCAAAAATGATGAATACAGTAAATTATGACTTTCCCATGATTCTCCTAAAAGTGACTCAGTTGGGCAAGATGTCAAATTTGAGATGAGTAGTAAATGGTGAGAGTCTTAGGTGATGAATGTTTGTGGAAGTCTCCCTGGCCTGATATTCCACATGGAATTAGAATTTATGGGAATGAGGTGGAGGTAGAGGGAAAGGATTTGTAATTTTTTGTTTTTCTGATTTTCAGTTTGCTTTTGCCTTAACTATTGATTTTATTGGTGCCTTTCAAAGCATTTTCCAAAAAATATCCAAAAGCTTTAGAGAGTTTTGTTGTACCTACCTGGTATGGTGATGCTGTATGGCAGGAAGAGGTAATAGGCAGAAGAAATTTGAACTCTTGATGATTTTATTGTTAAGTGGAACTTTTTAATTTTTTGCGGTATGCAGGCCTCTCACTGTTGTGGCCTCTCCTGTTGCGGAGCACAGGCTCCGGACGCGCAGGCTCAGCGGCCATGGCTCACGGGCCCAGCCGCTCCGTGGCATGTGGGATCCTCCCGGATCGGGGTACGAACCCATGTCCCATGCATCGGCAGGCGGACTCTGAACCACTGCGCCACCAGGGAAGCCCTAAGTGTAACTTTTTTGTGCCTGAAATGGTGACCTTTGATAGCTCTCTTAAATGTGGGCACTCTTTGAAAGAATTTTTAAGCAAGTGAAGAGTGTCATAAATACTCTTTAAAAGATAAAATTTTTATATGAGGGAGCATTTTTTACTTCATTCTCCTTGCTCTTACTTGGTGTACCCATGTATAAGATGCTGCTGCTCTTTTAAAATAATAGCTGATCGTTAATTTTCTAAATGTAGAAAGAGGGGGAAAGCAACTATAAAGCATTATCTTGAACCAGTTCTAGGAAGTGTATCAACCCAGAAGCATTCTGCTCAACTTCTTCAAGTGAACTAAGTGTGGTTAAAGTCTGAGTTGTTTTTCCTGTGTGTTAAATGTCCTTTTAGTATTAAAATTTCATAGTTTCATATATTTGAACAATAAAGACATTAGAAAAATCATAAAGAGTATGTTTAGATAACAGGGCAAAAGGAAATAACCTATAATTTTTATAACTCATGAATTTCTAAATATTATCTAGGAAATCGGAAAAGAGCAAAAAGGATTTAGTCGTTGTTCATTGTTGCTGCTTGAAGGAGCCTTTCGGTGCGCTCAGCAGCCAGAGCTCTAGGTGCAGAGAATGTGTTGCATACCTTCCTCCACTGAGGCGCCCATACGTGAACACACATCCGTGCGATTTACTGAACAAGAAGTTCACACTTAAATGCTTTCTACCTGAAAAATGAAAACGGTATCTGGTTGTAATATTTATTTTTCTCACAGTCAGGTTGATTATCGAGCAAAGCTTTGGGCTTGTAATTTCTGTTTCCAAAGAAATCAGGTATGTGAACTGTAATTATTTTACAAGTATTTCCTGTGTTTCAATTTAGTTGTCCTACTCTGAAAAAAATTAAGTGAGGTTGAATTTGTGTCTGCCCTGGCACAGGGCACCTGTTAAGGTGATATTTCTTAAGCCTAATATTGAATGTTGAACATATGTGATTTTCGTTTTGAATGGTCATTCAGCTTCATTATATGAGTCTTTGTCTTTGCTGTGGAGGGGACATAGATTTCCTTTTTTTTTAAAAATAGGTTTTCTGTAAGTACTGAGTATGTTACCCTAGAAAACAGATAAGGCGTTTATATTACATTTGATTTCAGTTTATTCTAATTGGATAGTGTACATTACTGGATTTTCATTTTCGATCTTTCTAACTTTTAGGGTCAAGTTGATCTTGTTTTGATTTAAACATTTTTAACTACTAAACTAGGAGCTCACAAATGATGAGAGAGACTTTTCTTTGAAATGAACTGTGCCTATGGAGGAAATGTTCAGAAAGTGGATTATGGTGATTATTGCACAATTCTGTGCATTTACTAAAAATCATTGAATTGTACATTTAAAATGGGTGAATTTTATGGTATATAAACTATACCTCAGTAAAGCTGTTAGAAAATAATTATGCCCAACATAATATATAGTGCTCTAGCAGATCTTAAGATATTAATAACATCCACTTGTTTATTCTTATATTTGATCATAATTGATTAACAGTCTCATTCTCAGATAGCACACACTGAGTCCAGTGGTGAAGAGACCAGTGTGCAGTTGATGACTTTTAAGTATAGTCTTGGGAATTAGAAGCAGATACCGTACGAGATTTGTCTCCCTGGGCGATTCAGAGTATTTGCAGATCTTAAAAACATTCCTACACCCTATTATATTCAGAATTGATGTCTGTTTAATGTAATTTATTGTTAAAATTATAAGGCATCTAAAGATGTCAACAGAGTAAAAGTCCAACCCATAGGATGGGTGTAAATATTTACAAATCATGTGTCTAATAAGGGATTAATATTCAGAATATATAGAGAACTCCTAATACTCAACAGCAACAGGAAAGCCCAACTCAGAAATGGACAAAGAACTTGAATAGATATTTCTCCAGAGATGATAGACAGATGGCCACTAAGCACATAAAAAGATACTCATCGTCACTAATTATTAGTGATGTTTACCAAATGGTCCAGCATTCCCACTTCTGGATATATACCCAAAAGAACTGAAAGTGGGGTCTTGAAGAGATACTTAAACACTCATGTTCCTAGCAGTATTATTCATTAGTGATGTTAACCAAATAGTCCAGCATTCCCACTTCTGGATATATACCCAAAAGAACTGAAAGCAGGGTCTTGAAGAGATACTTACACACTCATGTTCATAGCAGTATTATTCACAATAGCTAAAACATAGCAACTGATCCGAGTGTCTGCTGACGGGTGAATGGATAAGCAAATGTGGTCTGTATGTTCAATGCAATATTAATAGCCTTAAAATGCAAGGTGTTCTGACTTATGCTACGTGATCGAACCTTAATGATATTGCTGAGTGAAATAAGCCAGTCACAAAAGAAATACTGTATGATCCCCCTTGTATGAGGTACTTGGAGCGGTCAAATTCATAGAAAGAGGAGGTAGAGAGGTGGTTGCCAGGGGCTGGGTGGGGGTGATGGGGAGTTACTGTTTAACAGGTTCAGAGTTTCAGTTTTGCAAGATGAAAAAAGTTCTGGAGATGGATGGTGGAAATGGGTGCACAGCATTATGAGTGTATTTAAGACCACTGAACTGTACACTGAAAAAAGGTTAAGATGGTAAAATTTACCATGATTTTTAAAGTTTGGGGAAAAAAATCAATGTACAAGCTACAAATTTTAAATGTTTGTAGAGAAAAAACAAAACACCTATGACATTATGTTAAGCACCAAAAAGCAGGTTGCAAAATTGTGTGTATAAGGTGACCTCAGCTGTGCTTAAGGTAGAAAAAGTGTGGAAGGAAATACACTGAGATGTTGACAGTAGCTGCCTCCGGGTGATAGGAGCACGGGGGGTTTGTATCTTTTATCTTATATTTTTCTTGTACTTGCCAGTTTTTCTACAATTAACATGTATTACTTTATTGATAACAGCTAGAGTAGTAAACCCAAATAAAAGCTTTAGTCTTCCATGTAGATTATTGATGAGACAGCTAAAATTTCAGCCCTTAATTTACAGGGCAACAATTTGGAAATGGTTTTTAATAGTGTGTGTTTTAATGATTTAGAAGTTACACGATAACCTAAAACTGCATTAAGAAAAAGTTCCAGTGTGATATAGATATAGAACAGGGTTATAGATTTTAAATTCTGATTAAAAAATGATTGATTGATTGATTGATTGATGCCCCAGGTCTTAGTTGCAGAATGCAGGATCTTTAGTCGCGGCATGAGAACTTTTAGTTGCGGCACGCATGCAGAATCTTGTTCCCCGATCAGGGATTGAACCTGGGCCCCCTGCATTGGGAGCACACAGTCTTACCCACTGGACCACCAGGGAAGTCTCTTAAATTCTGATTTTTGTATTTTAGTAACATGTTCTACATTTTGTGCTTTCAGAATTAATATGTGGTCATTATTTTATAAATGGAAAATAAAAGGCATAATGTATCTTTCAGCCCTCATGAAGCATTGCTTTGTTTTCTTCTCTCCAGTTTCCTCCGGCTTACGCAGGCATATCTGAGGTGAATCAGCCTGCTGAATTGATGCCCCAGTTTTCTACAGTTGAGTACGTGATACAGGTAATTGTTTGCTGCGCATTTAAGGAGCAGTGTTAAATTGAGCTTCTTTTGAAATACTTTGTCTTCTGTGTCTCTTGCCTGTCTGGACGATTTAAAGCTGTGAGGCCCACAGGATCCTGAACATTAGGTCATGGTACGTGTGCACGTGATGGCATCATTTTCCCGTCTCCATAGAAGGCTACCAAAAAGGTAGCACTGATTCAGTTCAAAACCCGCCCTCCACAGCCTTGTCCGTCTCAGTTGATGGTACCCCGTCTTCTAGTTGTTCAGCTTAGAAATCTTAGATTCATCCTTGACGTCTCTCTTTTTCTCACATCCCATATCTAATCTGTTAGGAAATCCCTTGCAGTCGATATTTACAGTTGATCCAGAATCCGGCCACTTCTTTCTCCCCACAGCTCCTGTCCTGGGCCAGCCCCCGCCTCTCACTTGAATTATTGGGGCAGTCTCCTAGCTCTTCGCCCTGACTTTACCCTTGCCCACTTATATTTTGTTCTTCACCCAGCAGCCAGGGTAACCCTTTAAAAACATCACATTAGGTCTGTGTTCAGAAACCTCCAGTGGCGAAAATGGCTCCCTTTTCACCTGGAGTAATAGTCTTCAGAGTTTTGTGTGAGCTGGCCGTATTACCCCTCTGACCTCAGCTTCTTTTAGGGTCCTCGTTCAGCCAAATGGGCCTCCTTGACTTTGCTCAAGCGTGCTGGGAACAGACGTGCCCCTGGGCCTTTGCTCTGGCTTTTCCTCAGGCTAGAGCTTTCTCTCCTGTATCTGTATTGCTCCCTCCCTCTCCTCCAGGTTTTTGCTCAAATGTTACTTTCTTAATAAGGCTGCCCTGACCTCCCATTTAATGGTGGAGCCTTCCTGCCCCCCACCCCCCCATGCCCGGCCTTCACAATCCCTCCCCCTTTCTCTGTTCTGGAAAGTTAGCTCCTGAGGCAGGCAGGGATCTCTGGCCTTTTGGTTCGCTGATGTATCTATCGCAGGACCTGGAACAATGCCTGGCGTTCAAAAATGTGGAATAAATTGTTGGATATAAAGTAGTCTTTACGTCTAGTTTGTTTTGATAAAACTTGTCGTTTAATGAAGTAAGTAGAGGTTTGTTTCGATGTTCTTATCACTGACAGTCAGTATAAATAAAGACTTGTTACTTACATAACTTGTTTTGCTTTTTTTTTTTGGCTGAGCCATGTGGCTTGGAGGATCTTAGATCTCCGACCAGGGATTGAACCTGGGCCCCGATAGTGAAAGCGTGGAGTCCTAACCAGTGGATCGCCAGGGAACTCCCTTGTTTTGCTTTAAAAAGAGCTGGTTATGTCTACTTGTATACTGATCATTGTGCTGTTTTTCTTTGCATAAAGCGAGGTGCTCAGTCCCCTCTGATCTTTCTCTACGTGGTGGACACATGCCTGGAAGAAGACGACCTCCAGGCACTCAAGGAATCCCTGCAGATGTCCCTGAGTCTCCTTCCTCCCGATGCGCTGGTGGGCTTGATCACGTTTGGGAGGATGGTGCAGGTCCATGAACTCAGCTGTGAGGGGATTTCCAAGAGTTATGTCTTCCGGGGTACGAAGGATTTAACTGCAAAGCAGATACAGGTTAGTGCCTTGCTTGTCCCCAAGCAGGACCAGGGATGTTTCTTAAAAATTCATTAGGAAAAAGGGAAAAAAATGTCATTCACTTGTAGTGTTAAGGGAAATGAGTCTTTCTGGTTTGTGTAGGACATGCTGGGCCTGACCAAGCCTGCCGTGCCCGTGCACCCAGCGCGCCCGGCACAGCCACAGGAGCACCCTTCCATTTCCAGCAGGTGAGCTTGGACGTGCACATGCACAGCGGCGGCTGTGGGCGGGAGGGAGGGACAGCAGGAGGGCTTTTGTTTTTTATTTTTAGAGGGGAAAAAAAGACTCAGCCTAACCAATATTTAATGTTTAATAACAAACATGACAAGTCAGTGTACGTTTAAAATTTATAACTAAGTTAATATATAAATATATATATACACACACACATACACGTGGGGCAGATTTGCTCAAAATATTTTTCCTGGTTAGATTTGTATCATCACAGAGATTTTGAGACCACTGTACGCAGTCATTCCCCTCTTATTAGATACATGGCTCTTGTCCTTTTTGATTCTTAAGTAAAGCTGGGGAAACTGAAAAGGCTTCTGTTGGGTGTCCTCTAACAAGCCTGAGATTGGCCCGCTGTGCTCCTAGGGCTGCCCAAGGCTGGGTTAACAGTTGGCAAACATGATAAGATGCTTTGCTGACATGCCTGGCACAGCCTCTTCTCTAAGAAACTGGTGTTCCTCCCTGTATGACTCCCAAGGTTCAAGAGAAACGCAAATGGAGTCTTCAGAACGATGAAGATTGTCCACGTCCATGAACCTTACATGGACTGAGTTCATGTTAGCATGTCTTTAGGGTTTTTTTGCTGCTTAAAATGTAATTAAACTGATTTGCTCCTATTTGAAATTGATTTTTTTTTCCATGCTACATATGCAGGTTGCTATATACTAGGCTTTAAATGACATTCCTGAATAAAATTGCTTTGAGTTTTTTGTGTTTGTAGTTAGAGACTTTTTTTTTTTTTTTTTGCTGTACGTGGGCCTCTTACTGTTGTGGCCTCTCCCGTTGCGGAGCACAGGCTCCGGACGCGCAGGCTCAGCAGCCATGGCTCACGGGCCCAGCTGCTCCGCGGCATGTGGGGTCCTCCCCGACCGGGGCATGAACCTGTGTCCCCTGCATCGGCAGGCGGACTCTTAACCACTGCGCCACCAGGGAAGCCCTGTAGTTAGAGACAACTTTGAAGGAAAAAAAAAAACACTGCAAGTTTTTTGTACTCTGATACTTATTTTGAAGAGCAGTAACTATGTGTCATGCAGGCTGAAGACCAGAGTACTTTATTAAATCAGGCTTGATGTGTCCATTCAATATCATGCAGATTTCTGCAGCCCATTCACAAGATCGACATGAACCTCACTGATCTTCTTGGGGAGCTGCAGAGGGACCCATGGCCCGTACCTCAGGGGAAGAGACCGTTGCGATCCACTGGTGTTGCTTTGTCCATTGCTGTTGGCTTGTTGGAGGTAACTCAGAATTTACTGGGACCTATCGGACCACACAAGCTTTCTCACAGAAGGTGTGTTTGTTGGCCTTGTCTGAAAAATCAGCTGTGACCGCAGTCAGCTGGCAGTGTTAATTTATCAGAAGGTGGTTCAGTGATTATTATTATCCACACTGAAGGAGCCCTTGGTGTTTTGAAAATACAAAAAGTTTTCATGAGATTTCACAAGGCCATTAGGGCACCAGGATCACAGGAAATAAAAGTGCGCCAGACCCTCAGGTTGGAAGAGAGAAGCTGCTTCTCGGCAGCGTCATCTGCGTTTTGCTGCAGTATCATCAGGAGTCACGACAGCTGAGGACAACTCACATTTGGAGCATTTCTGTGGGAAACATGCTTGGGGTGGGCTGTATGTTCCTAAAATGCTGCCACTTACTGCTTTAGGGCACTTTTCCAAACACGGGAGCCAGGATTATGCTGTTTATTGGGGGTCCCCCTACCCAAGGACCTGGCATGGTGGTTGGAGATGAACTAAAGGTTCCTATTCGTTCCTGGCACGATATTGAGAAAGATAACGCCCGCTTCATGAAAAAGGCAACCAAGGTAGGTGCTCCTGGCTCAAGGCTGTAAGTGTGGTCACCCAGGTGGGGTTTGGGCTGCCCTGGAGTGACAGCTGCTCTGCTGAGGCCATGCTTTGTGGTCAGTGAGTACCTCTTGCTGAGATGACCTTCCAGATCTCGGCTGATGTTAAGTATCTGTCCCAGTTCTGAGACCTTGGTTAGAGTGGGTGGCCCTAAAACTGCTAAAAGTGTTTTGAGACTGAAAACTGCAGTTTTATTTTATTTGGATGTTATGAGAGAAACTGTTTGATCACATCCCTTTGGTGCGGTAAGGCACGCCTAGTTAGTGATGTTGCTGTTCCATAAAGATAATTTTTCTCTCTTTGCAGCACTATGAGATGCTTGCTAACCGAGCTGCTGCAAACGGTCACTGCATTGATATTTACGCTTGTGCCCTTGATCAGACTGGACTTCTAGAGATGAAGTGCTGCACAAACCTTACTGGGTATGTGGACAGTGAACCCCTGGGAAAAGTGAGAGTACTTATTCTAAGGAGTGAGACTTGAGTGATGGAACCGTGGGAATGGCCAAGGCTGGCTCAGATGAGCGTTCAGGTGGCTCTGGGCTGCAGTTTCGGTGCCTGGGGAGGGTTTGTGGGCCTCTTGGAGGAAGAAGCTGTGATCAGAAGGAGGTCAGGGTTCACTGTGAACTTGTCGTGTCAGAGTAACTTAACTTCTTAGAGTTGTTGCAGACACCAAGGCAGGAAAGCAAGCATGGAGTATGTGGCCTTCAGCACTTCCTTGTGAGAAGGGGGGAAGTAGGCTGAATGCTAGAGCAATTAGGAGCCCCCTCACGTGGCTTAGTAACCGCACCTCATGACAGCCGGCACTCACTCAGCCTGGAGGGTGCGGTGCAGGGCGGGCTGGGAGCCCAAGTCTTCAGAGCGGGATGGTGCCCAGCCAGCTGCCTTTGGGGCCCAGGGCACACTCGAGCCTCACCCCAGACCTCCTGAGTCAGAGGCTGAGGACGCAGCCTGGTGGTTTTAACAAGCTCTCCGGGTTTTAACAAGCTCTCCGGGGATTCTGGTGAGAACCACCTGTGGCACCACTAGTCTGAAGGTGCTGCAACATCAGAATCACCCGGGAACATTCAAAACTACTTTTGGTCTGGGTCTTGTTCCTAAAGTCGGATTTAATTAGCATGGCGCCTGGCCTGGGCATCAGCATATTTAAAGTTCCCGAGCACTTCTGACGTGGAACAGAGTTTGAGAACCACTGGTGCGGCCCGTGTGTGCTCCAGGCATGCCTGAACACAGACAGCGTCTGGAGAACCTGCATTTGTGTGCAAGTCCCCTGGGGTCTTGTTCACACGCAGCTGGAAAAGCAGTGGCAGAGAGCTGTGGGTGGGCCTGGTGTTCTGCATTTATAAGGAGCTCCCAGGTGGTGCTGCGGGTCCTCACTGAGTAAAGGGGACGGGGTAGAACCCTTGTCATCTGCAGCTGTCCTGGGGACCAGCAGGCGCATGAGGTGATAGAGGACCAGTGATGCTGGCCTGGCTGTGCCGCTGAGTTCACTTAATACGCTGGACTCCCCCCAGTGCCCTGCGGGAGTTCTTGTCGTGAAACATCACAGGAAAACTTCCATGTGTTTGTGAACACCCCCGAGCTTATACACCAGAGTTCACGTGTATGTGTCTCTCCTCTGTGAAGAGGGACCAGCACTTCCCTCACACTTTCAGTGAGGCCTTTGACCCCTGAGTGACAGTATTTAGGGCACATCACCTGTTGCACAACTGTAGTATCGGGGAAATGTGTGAACAGTGACACTGAAAAAAAAAAAAGACTTAGAGGTTTCAGTTGATGGCTTGAAGTGAGCCAACCATTGGGGATGACTTCCAGCAAAGGCGAGGTGACCCTGGGCTGTGTTATGGGGTCCATTATCTTCAAGGAAGATCACAGTCTTGGTTTCCTTGGGAGTAGTCACACCTTATCCAGATTATATCATCATTTATTTTTTTAAACTTTTAATTTTTGAAACAGTTAACAGATTCACAAGAAATTGCAAAAATAGTACAGTGAAGTCTGTCCATACTTTTTATCTAGCATCTCCCAGTGGTAGCATCTTACATAAATACAGCACCATGTCAGAACCAGGAAACTGACTTGGTACAGCACAGTTAACTATTGATACATCACGGACTGTACTTGGCTCTCACCAGTCTGTACATGCACTCATTTTTAAAAATCTGTGTGCATGTCTAGTTCTTTGAAATTGTTATCCTCTCTATAGGTTTGTATAACCACCACAGTGATCAAGATACAGCACTGTTCTAAAGAATTCTATGTTTAATGTTTTAAAAATAGTGTCTTTCTTGAGTACAAATTGAACTGGCTGTTTTCCATTATCAGTAAGTGATCAGTAGCACCTCTGTGGACATGCTTGCTTTTTTCTTCTTCTCTAAAATAATTGTTCATAAATACCCAGGAAGCATCTGAATGGCTTTGAGTCATCCTAAAGGTTCACTTTCTTTTCCCTTTTTTCTTTCCTAGAGGCCACATGGTGATGGGAGATTCTTTCAACACTTCTCTCTTCAAGCAGACATTCCAAAGAATTTTTAGTAAAGATTTTAATGGCAATTTCCGAATGGCATTTGGTGCTACCTTGGAAGTAAAGGTAGAATAGATTTCTAAAACCTTAATGAAAGAATAGTGTTCTTACTTACCTAGAAGTCATAGTTGGGGGAGCCTCACCCTCAGGACACGGGCATCTAAAGATAAGTTAAAAAGTTTCTAGCAAAATAATCCCAACAAAGTATATTCATTCTGTCCCTTTCCTTCTCAAGAACGACCTGCGTATTTATCAGTGTTTTAAACCATGAGATGTCTGCTCCCCCTGCAGGGAGAGCAGGCCTTACGAAGGTGGTGGGCTAAGTGCCCACCCAGCCACCGGTTTGTGTTTAGCGCCTGCCTGCAGACTAGCCAGGGCGCTCTAAAATGGGGCAGCATTGGGAGTTTGGCTTTTGTTTTTCCACGTAGGGACTGATCGCTCTATACGCTTGATTCTGAGTCATTGAGAAAACATTCAAAGGGGCCGTTAGAAAATATGATGGCAAATATTACTTTGCAAATTGGCAATAATCATTAAATCATCTAGGTTAAACTTTAAACAACGTTGTCAAATGTTGGAGGTTTTTTTAAAAAGTTGAAGAAGGATGGACTTTGCTGAAATGAATTCAGATTTAAAAGTCTGAGTATGTTGGCCTCGTCATTGTGTTGGAGTTCATAAATTAAGTATTTTTAAAGCAACACAAAACAGCATATTCCCTGATTGACATTTGTAACTAGTTACAACAGGTTTGTGGCACAGGAGAAGAATGTAGTATTGGTAGAATTGCTGTCTTCTGTGTGCACGATAATTTCAGAGTTGAGAAGGTAGAACATGCTGCTGCATCTTTGGAACAAAGATAACTCTGTTACTAAAGGAGGGTTTTATTAAAGTTTTAGTCAGTTCACAGCAGCCCTGGAGACGCATATACAAGCTTTTGCATGCTAGAATCCCTGTAGGATTTTCCCTTGGTGGAATAATAACCCTGCCGTTTTAGTTGTGTCCTTTGTGAGGGGGTGGTTCTTGGTGATTGTTAACTGTCTGCTCTTATGTTAATTCTGCCTCAGACCTCGCGGGAACTGAAGGTTGCCGGAGCCATAGGCCCTTGTGTGTCTCTGAACGTGAAAGGACCATGTGTGTCAGAAAACGTAAGGAAAACTCCTCCATCACCCTCACCTCCTTTGCCTGGGAATTGACCCCTTAGACGTGTCGGGGCTGGATGACCTTGCATCGTGTCACCTGTTGGCTTGTGTCTGTGGTGAGGAGAGAGGGGTAACTCACTGACGCCCATAGCCCTGAGGGGTAGTGTCATTTCTGTCTTTCCATCCATTGGTCTGAACGGTCAGAGAGGAGAAAGCTGAGGCTCAGAGAGGTTAAGTGTCTTGCTTAGGGTCAGAGATGACAACGGGGGAGCTAGGTAGGGACCATGTTCCCCACCCGACTACCCTTTCTTGGGTGGCTGCGCCAGAGAGCTACCAGGCATTGCATTCTGTGCAGCACAGTCCTGCAGGGACAGACCCGTGTGCTTATTGCCCTTGTAAGGGCTCCCTCTGTCTCGCTTCACAGAGACCGTTTTGAGCTGGTTGGGCAGTGGGTGACACTGTGGCGCATGTAGACAGCGGTGTTCCTTGAGTGACAGATTTGAGTACATGGAACGAAGTTCAGCTCTCACTAGGTGGGGAGATGGCCTTGCTGGTGGCCCACTTTCTCTGATGACACTTGAGCTGCCAAGTGTACACTTTTGGTCCAGTGAGGCCTGTCCAGGGTGGGTCTGGGCTGGGTTGTCACAGTCACGTCCTTCCCTCACCGTCCTCTTCAACGTGAGGCTGGATGGGAGAGTCGGGCGTGGGCTCAGGGTGCAGGTGTGGCCCTGACGAGGTGCTTCATGGCTCCGGGATCCAGCATCTCTGTCCGGGAAATGAAGGCAGCAATGGGACCTACTGTACAGCACTGTTGGGAGGACTCCACGAGCAGCCCAGGTGAGGCACTTAGAACAGTACCGAGGACGCCCACACTGGGTTTCACCTTTCCCATTGAAGCTTTTGTCCGCATCAGCAATGAGCACTCGTTAGTGACTACTTAGAGTAAGTTTTTATTGAAGTTACCAGAGGCAGGCTTTTTGAGAGGATATTCCTGTAACCCTCCGGGTGAGGCAGGTTGTTGCCCAAGCCCCTGTGGCGAGTCCCTCGTTACCCCCATGTACTCAGGGACGTGTACTCTTGGGCTTTGGGAGGCTGCCTTGTTCCAGCACATTCTCCACAGACTTAATATCTGCCTAAGAAGGTATTATAACTTAGTACAGCTGTTCCAGGATCCAGTAGGTTTCAGCCGTGAAATTTTTGGATGGGGGGTGGAGGAGGGGAGGAAAGTACAGTTTTCAGACACACAGGGAAGTTTTGAGAAGAGCGTAATGAGTCTGTATCCCCACCACATAGAGTCGGTAATCGTTGACATTTTGTCATAATTCCTCTGTCCTCGTTTTGGCCACATTTGTGTTATCTACCTGATTTCATCTGTTTGCCATATTCTTTTATCATATCAATATTTTGCTTTTGAAAGCAAGTTGCAGACGTCTTGACACTTAGTCTGTCAGTGTTGCGGTGTGCATCTTCTGAAGACAAGGGTCTTCTCCGTTATTCTCAAACCTTAGAAAACAATGATTTCCTAATATCATCTAACATATAGTCATATTCTTTCCCTAATTTCTCTCCAGATGTCCTTTGCAGCTGTTTTTCCTCTCTAACCACTATTGTATTTGATAATACATATCCTTAGTCTTTTAAAATGTAGGATGGTCTTCCTGTCATTTTATTTAGGCTTTTTTGCTTGTTTTGTTTTGTTTGATGATGTTGGTCTGTTGAAGAGACAGTGCCAATGCCAGGAGTCTTCTGTAATTGAGTGTCTCCGTATGTTTGTTTCCTTGTCTGACTTGTTTTCTGTCCTCGCTGTATTTGCTGTGAAGTGGAGGTTAGATGAATGATTAGATTCGGGTTAAACCTTTCGGTCCCCCATGCTTCCTGAGTGATCTGTGTACCTCATGCTGAGTTGTGGTGAGGTGATGACTGTCCTTCAATTACAGGGGCCTGTTTCCTTTTTGCCATTAGCAGGAGATCTGTTGAACAAGATTGTAGCACAACATGAGTATCTTGTTTGCCAGTAGCCTTTCACCTTATGGTTTTAGGTTATCCATTGATTATCCTGAATCAGTGTATTTGAATCACAATAAACTGGTGACTTCCTAATTCCATCTTTACAGTTCTTCTGATCAAGGCAGGGTAGATGCTTACGTAAGGAATTTGTGTATTGGTGAGAGAATACAATGCTTGTGGGACTCTGGAGGGTTTGTGGCCACGCTTGAGGGTTGGTGCTATAGGGGAGGGAAATTTTTCTTTTTCCTCTACCCACCTTAGTTTCATTAGCTGGGACCCTGCAAATTAGACTGACGAAACACAGCTTAACAGGAGAAAAACAAACAAGTTTATTAATGTGTGCATCACACACATAACACAGCACGTACATACTCAGTGATGAGTCACTCAGAGGGAGTTAGACCTTGGGATTAGTTGCATCTTAACAATAAATGTTCTTTTACAATAAATGTGTAGATAAGTGACAAGACAAAGGAAAGGGACCTTGATCTTCTAGGGGTGGCAGATTGTGGAAGAGTAGACAGATGGGGGAGACGGATGGGAAAGGAAGATTGTTTTACCAAGAGTTGTTACATATATTCTTCTGGTGCTGCCTCTGGACTGATAAGCATCTAGCATTGTCTTTGATGGTTAAGAAGCTCCTGACTTCCTGGTAGGAGGAGGATAGAGAGTTTTCTTATGTCTGCTTTTTTTTTTTTTATGGTACGCGGGGCTCTCACTGTTGTGGCCTCTCCCGTTGCGGAGCACAGGCTCCGGACGCGCAGGCTCAGCGGCCATGGCTCACGGGCCCAGCCGCTCCGCGGCATGTGGGATCTTCCCGGACCGGGACACGAACCCGTGTCCCCTGCATCGGCAGGCGGACTCCCAACCACTGCGCCACCAGGGAAGCCCCTTATGTCTTCTTTTTAATAATTACCTACAGCTTAAAATAATCTTTATGCCAGCCTGGCATATTTTGGGTGACATGCTCTGAATCCCCTTGATTTAGTTTCGTATTAAAAATGGAGTTTCGTATTAAAATGGTTTCGTATTAAAAATGGAGTCAAAAGGTGTGGAGAGAGATTTGAGAGAAGGGATTAGCAAGGCAAGAAAGGGGGGCAGACAGGCTCCTTTTACTTCCTTGCCATTGTTCATGGGTGCAGCCTTCACTGTCCAGCAGATGTTATGTGCCTCTTTTAGAAAAGGCCCTGAAAGGGAAGGTGAACACCTAGGAATCCATTCGTCTCACGATCTTGCTTAGGAAAGACTTGTGAAACGCAGGGTGTCCTCCCCAGCCGGCACTGTAGAGCTGTGACTTTTCCCTTTCCCCTCTGACCATCACCTTCCTGAGACTGCTGGTTCTGTGGCCAGGGACATGGGCTCCTGGCATGGCTTTGTAGAGAGACCGGACTGGTGTCAGCTGTACTCAGCTCACAGTGTACAGTTTGGGTGGGTTCAGAGTAACAGAAGAGGTATGTATCATGACTCTCTTGATGCATAATTGTGTTACTTTCTAAGGATGGTATCCCATATTATAATGAGGTGTTAAAATGTGTAGTATTCGCTGTCTCTAGAATGATCAAATGTATGTTTCAGAGTCTAGTGATCTTCTTGGTTAATGGTTCTAGGTATTTGACACCTGCAGACTTTTCTTCTAGATGTCATGCTTAAAACAGTGATACCCTTCATGTTTTAGTGATCTTTTTTTTTTTTTTGGCGGTACGCGGGGCTCTCACTGTTGTGGCCTCTCCCGTTGGCGGAGCACAGGCTCCAGATGCGCAGGCTCAGTGGCCATGGCTCACGGGCCCAGCCACTCCGCGGCATGTGGGATCTTCCAGGACCGGGGCACGAACCCGTGTCCCCTGCATCGGCAGGCAGACTCTCAACCACTGCACCACCAGGGAAGCCCAAGTGAACTTCTTATTTATTGCTGGGAGTCATTCAACTAGTCAACCCAAAGCAGCCTTCACATGATTAAAATCTCAGTTGTCTTACCAAGAATTTATATGTAGCTTTTGCATAAAGGAATTGGGTTAAAAATTAATATTTAATAGCTAAAGTTCTGTAATTATTTCTTGTTCTAATAATGGTGGAAGAAGTACATAAATCTTTCAAGCTAAGCAGGTAGTTCTTTTTCTTTTCAAGTATTTACTTCATCCCCATCCCTGACCTGATTCTCTCAGTTGACATCAGTGTTATGTATTTTGTGTGTGTGTGTGTGTGTGTGTGTGTGTGTGTGTGTGTGTGTGTGTGT
>NW_021703769.1:46953761-46956203 GCF_005190385.1 Monodon monoceros | reverse complement strand
TGTGTGTGTGTGTGTGTGTGTGTGTGTGTGTGTGTGTGTGTGTGTGTAGATAAAGCTCAACGACGTAATGAAAACTGACCAGAGTGCCAGTATAAAAAGCCTAATTGTAAAGTACTGTAATAAATGTTAAACTTTATTCTGGTCTGTAATTGTACTTTTTTCAGTGAAATTTAAAAAAAAAATTTTTTTTCCTTTTTTTGGCCACACTGCGTGGCATGCGGGATCTTAGTTCCCCGACTAGGGATGGGACCCGCACCCCCTGCAGTGAAAGTGCAGAGTCCTACCCACAGGAACACCAGGGAAGTCCCGAAATTTAAATTTTCATTTGGAATGAGATATTCTAAGGGACCTGCCCTTCTCAGAGTCGGTGCTTTTCATCAGCAGGTAATCACAGGAGCATCTTTTTTGTTTCATTTCTTTTTAATCCCTCTTCTCTCCCCTAGGAGCTTGGTGTTGGTGGCACGAGTCAGTGGAAAATCTGTGGCCTGGATCCCACGTCTACGCTCGGCATCTACTTTGAAGTAGTCAATCAGGTGGGCTGCATTTTTTCAGGAATAGTTGCATCTCAATGTTGTGTTTTCTGATTTGTTACAGACTGGTGGCCTCCGGTTTCTTTCTCCACAAAGTGATGCTACTTTGGGCTTGTGTTTAGCCTGATCTTAGTCTGACATCATTTTTATTCCTTCCAGGGTATGGTCAGAGTCAGACAGCAAACTGCTTTTGTCAATTTGTTGTTGAACTGATAAGGTCATCAGAAGAGGAATGGCTTTTGCCAGCCATCATAATGTTGGTGAATTTTTGAGTGTGTCAGTTTTTCCCCAGTATTTTATTTTTTAAAATTCAAACATACAGAATGATAAGTAGGATTGTATAGTGAATACCCAAGTATCAACCACTCAGGTTCTGTAACTAACATTTTGCTGTGTTTGATTTGTTACACATCTAGCCATTCCCCAATTCATTGTGTTTGGATGCATTTCGAAGCAAATTGCAGTCACCAGTGTCTTTCATCCCTAAACCCTTTAACGTGTATATCAACTCACGTTCAGTATTTATTTCCATATGGTTCTCTTTTTTGAGGTAAAAGTTGCAAACAGTGAAATGCCCCGAATTTAAGTGGACCATTCAGAACGCATCAAGAATCTTGCGGTCACTGCCGTGTCAATCGTCTTAGGACGAGTGCACAGGCTCTGTGACCGCTTGTGTGGGGTCATGTGGTGACAGTAATGGGTGCTGGCCTCTCATCCTGCAGCACAACGCCCCGATCCCGCAGGGGGGCCGCGGCGCCATCCAGTTCGTCACGCACTACCAGCACTCCAGCACCCAGCGGCGCATCCGCGTGACTACCATCGCCCGCAAGTGAGTGGCCCTGGCTTCCTCTCCGCTGAACCTCTGGCTTTTTGCTATGGAGAGAGAATCTAACATCTAGTAGTTTATCTCTGTGATTCTGCTGAGTGAATGGTTCTCACCAGCCCTCACTGGCTCATTTGATCAGAGCAGGACGAGGAGGAGGCACTGCTGGCTTAGAAGACTCTCCTTTCAGTAGGAATAAGTTCATTAAAAGTCATTTTTCATTATTTATGAAATAAGTGACCCATAAATATACCCTCTTTATAAAAGATTCAGGCAGCACATAAGTATGTAAAGAATGGGTTTCTCCCACTCTCCCCAGAGGTAAAATGCTATCACTGTACTGACATGTGACATGTAACTTCACAATCCCATTTCTGTGCAGTTATAGACCACATGTGTATATTATATACGTGATGGCTTATGTGAAGATATTCATAAGATTTTCGCAAGAATGTGTCAAGGACACCTTCCATGTCAGTGCATAAAAGCCTCTACCTCATTCATTTTATCTTATTTTATTTTGAAAAAAAAGTTTTTTGGAAGTATAGTTGATTTACAATATTATATTAGTTTTAGGTGTATCATATAGTGGTTTGAAACTTTTATAGTTTATACTCCATTTAAAGTTATTACAAAATGTTGGCTATATTCTCTATGCTGTACAGTATATTCTTTTAACTTATTTATTTTATACATAGTAGTTTTTACCTCTTATGCCCCTCTCCCCTTCCCTCTCCCCACTGGTAACCACTAATTTGTTCTCTATATTTGTGAGTCTGTTTCTGTTTTGTTATATTTGTTTGTTTCATTTTTTAGATTCCACATATAAGTGGTAACACAGAGTATTTAGTACTTGTCTTTCTCTGTCTGACTTATTTCACTAAGCATAATATCCTCCAGGTCCATTCATGTTGTTGCAAATGGCAGAATTGCATTCTTTTTCATGGCTGAGTAATATTCCAGTGTGTGAGTGTGAGTGTGTGTGTGTGTAAAAATACAGGAACAGATTACGCGTGCGTGCGTGCTTGCGCGCGCGCGCGCGCACACACACACACACACACACACACACACACACACACACACACACAC